>NW_025317856.1:0-25259 GCF_018873765.1 Telopea speciosissima
CCCAACCATCAAAATGTACCAATTAAAAAAGTGAAGAACTCCTTTTATTTAAAATTGAATAAGTAGAACGTTTCTGTTTGGGCAGAACAAAAGCCTCACAAAAAAAATGGTCTTGTCACATGTTTTGACCAAAGTAGGAAATAAAGATGCAAAAATCCCTACTGGAGGATGACCTAATCTAGAGTGCCACTGATAAATTTCTGAAGAGACTAAGGAGTTCTGATGTGGAGATGGTAATGGGGGTGGAGTGAGACGACCATCATCAAGCAGGTACAAGCCACCATGCACTTTACCTAATCCAATCGTCTTCCTAGAGGCCAGATCCTGAAACACACAATGGGAAGGAAAAAAAGTCACTTTGCAGTTAAGATCACGAGTAATACTACCAACGGAAAGAAGGTTAGTAGTAAAATAAGGAATATGCAAAACAAAAGACAAAGTAAGGGAAGAAGTGCAGTTGATGATTCCTTTTCTAGATATGGAGGAAAATGAACCATTAGATACTTTGACCTTGTCTTTTCCATAAGTGGGAGAATACTGATGGAATAGGCTAGAGGAACCAGTCATGTGATTCGTAGCCCCAGAATCTATGATCCAAGGATGGGAAGCTACAGAATCACAATGACCACCAAATGGAATACCTGACCATGCAAAGTGTGAACCTGAAGGATCTTATGTAGTAGAGGCAGCAGCAGCGGAAGACCTTAGCACTCGTAGGAAAGCATGTAGATCATCCTGGGATAGACCAGTGTCAGTAGCCGGGGCTGTAGAGAACAGATTCAGAGTGGTTTGCCTTATTTTTTGTTTTCTTATTGGCAGCCTGTTTGGCCTCAAATTCAGCTGGTTTCCCGTGAAGCTTCCAGCACATCTCTTTGGTGTGGTAAGGCTTGTGACAATGCTCACAAGTAACAGTCCCTGTAGTAGAATCACTAAGAGAAACATGTCCGACAGGTGTATGGATAGCCTGGGCAGCAGACTGGAGGGCAGATCTGTCAGTAACAGGAGGGTGGAGCATAGCAGCCCGATGGTTCTCTTCAGAGGAGACCAAAGCATAAGATGGTTCAAGTGTGGGAAAAGGGGAATGACCCAACACTTGAACACTAATCTGGTCATACTCATAGTTGTCATGGCGTCTGCCACGGCGCCCTGGCGCTGGGAGAGGGGGCATATCGAGCCACGCCATGGTGGATGTCAATATATCGCTCGATATGGCTTCCATGGCGACGCCATGGCGTCGCCTTACGACGCCATACCACGATATGTTGGCATATCGGTCGATATTTGTACATATAAAAGTTAGATTAAAATTTTTTTTTTAAACCATTTAATAGCTTAGATGCTTTGCTCCAAATCACATACACTAAAGAAAGACTATTGCTATCAAGCTTCAAGAATAGGTTAGCCTATCATTTGATTTTTACTATTGCTTTCAATTATTTGATAGGTTAATCTATATTTTCAATTTTCATACTTTCATATACACTAATGGATATTAGTTACACTTTCATGAATTAAACCATAGTGGCATAGTATATTAGTAGTAGTGTAGTACACTTTCATGTTGATTTTTGATGTTATAGGACATATATTATAGCATACTAAATGACATTAAAAATACGTAAAATAAAAAATTAAACATGGTCGAACAGCTTGCTGCAAGAGAATGAATAAAAAAAAAAAAATATTCAAAAAAAAAAAAAAGTAGCATTGTATTTGGAGATAGATGACTCCCCCTTAGTAGTATTATTGGCCTTCTTTTGGAGTTCATACACCTGTGCATCATTACCGAGCTGTCCATGTCTCCTTACAAGTAGACCAAATCTGATGGGCTGTATCAAGGAGAAGGAAACCATTGGTAAGGTCTGATTGCATTGAGCCAATCAAATAGGACATAAGTATACCATTGTTGGAGATCCAACTGGTCAAGAGAGGGCCAGGGGCAGTCGGCATGGTTATAGTACCATCAGTATGGCCAGTAAGCCCATGACCAGCAATAGCAAAGTATGCCGAACGAGATCAGATCAAATAATTGCTCCCATCTAGTTTGATAGGATTAGGGAGGAGATCACGGTTGTCATTCCAACCAAGCCCATCAGCAGCAGAGGTGCCAGTAGAGACTTCAGAGTCACCCATAATGCAGCAAAAACCAAAATCGTAGAGGAGGGCTGTGGTGATAAGAAACCCAAGAATTCCTTCAAATTAAGGGCTGAAAATTGGAGGAGAATCCCCTTTCAATGTGAGAATATGTGTCTCTAAAAATCAGCAGCGGCAGACAAGTGCAGCCCCTAGATCAATGTTTTCAGGGTTTTGAAAAAAACCCTGTTTGGTTGAAATCGATGTAGGGAAGAATGGACCCAAAAACTGAATTGTTGAAGCTCAAATTGAAGTCGAGTGTGTCTTTATCGGTGGAGAACCAGCCTTCAAAAAATCAGAACCAATAGAAGTCAAAAACTCCTAGATCGACAATTGTCAGGGTTTTTTTTTGTGAAAAATTGATCTTAGGAGGTCTTGAATGCAAGTGAAGATAGGAACATAATTTGAGGAGAGAGCCTGCTGCAGTTCTTGGTCTTGAAAGAGGAGGATTGGTCCCTTGTAGCAGAGATGGAAGCAATCCCAAAAAAAACTGAAGTTCCAAATATCGCAGACAGGTAGTCTGTGTCCCTATCAATCAAAAAATTGCAGCATGGAAAGAGGTAATTGAGGGCAGCATCTGGATCTGTGGATCACCTCATCAGTGCTGCCCTAGTGGGAGAAACGAAGCAAGGGGATCAAGCTAAGAAGAAGAAGAAGAAGAAATCGAAGGGGGGGAAAAATCGAGAATGGAGGGAGGGGAAGGTCCCTAATTCATAACCTGCTCTGATGCCATGTTGAGAGAGTTTAGAATTAGAGAATAATGCTTCGGTGGTCTAAGGTAGACCCCAAGCCATATATTTATAATAAGAGATTGAAAATACATGGACAGAATTGTCCCTAACATAGCCGACATGGCTGTACATGAAATAAAGACAGGAAAAAGACCAGAATACCCCGTATTCTGGTGTACATAATTCAACAAAGAGGAATAGTACCATGTCTGGTAACAGGAGTAGAGGAACCATTGGCCACAATAACAGGAGGGGTATGAGTATAGTACTAAAACTCGCGAAATTTCGGTCGAGATATCGAATATTTCGAGTATCTCGACCTGTCCGAAACGAAACGCAAGTCCGAAATGAAAAAATGCAATATTTCGAATATTTCGGAAATTTCGCTAATTTCGGTCATCTCGTTTCGAAAATTTCGGAAATCTCGGACATTTTTGGCATTTTACACCCACAGAAAAATACCATATTTCGACCGAGATTTCGAGGAAATTTCGGTATCTCGGAAATTTCGGTCAGACCGAAACACCGAAACGAAACGAGATTTAGTACCATGGGTATGAGAGCTAGGAGAAATAGAGCTAAAAATAGACGACTTACCAGTCATGTGAGCGGAAGCCCCCAAATCAATGATCCAGGGCGTGGAAGTAGTGGAAAAGAGAGCAGCAAGTATACCTGCATGAACTAGAGTGTCAGCAGTGGTGGATGCCCTAGAAGTGGAAGTGGATGACTCCAGACTCTTGATGCGACGCATGAGTTGTTGCAACTCATCACGGATGCTGGTAGAAGAATCTCCCATAGTCGAACCAGTCTTAGTATCACTAGGTACAACAAAATCAGTACAATCGGACTGCTTTATCAATATGCTGCCCACCAAAAGTATGACCACCAAAGCCACATCCTCCCCCTGAACCATGGCCTCTAGTA
Organism: Telopea speciosissima; assembly: GCF_018873765.1. Taxonomy (NCBI): domain Eukaryota; kingdom Viridiplantae; phylum Streptophyta; class Magnoliopsida; order Proteales; family Proteaceae; genus Telopea; species Telopea speciosissima. The sequence continues at coordinate 3,789 of NW_025317856.1, forward strand.
GTAGTGAAAGCCGAATTTTCCTTGGGGTTAGTTTTAGGCTTGGAACTAGGAGAAACAATATGCTGCAGCCGACAAAAATGTCATTCAAAGTAGGGACAGATTCACCGGCCTACAGATGTCCTTTAACCGCCTTAAGACTAGGACTTAAACCAGCCAGAAACTTAGAGACAAAGAACTCATTCCTTTGAGCCTTCAACTTTTCAATGTCAGTAGTAAGAGGCTGGAAAACATTCAACTCTTCAACCATGCCCTTAAAGGCACTATAATAGTCTTGGAGAGGCTTGTCTCCCTCCTGAAACTGAAACAATTTCTCATAAAGATCGAAGATCCATGTCATACTCTTCTCTTGAGAGTATGTCTCCTTGAGGTCATCCCAGACTCCCTTCGCCGTGGTGTGAAACATAACATGCGTAGCGATATCCGGCTTCATGTTGTTCCATAACCAAATTAAAATAATTGCATTCTACTTAGTCCAAGTGCTGTAGTCTTTAGAATCAAGGTATAATATCTTGTGATATATCGGTATCTCGGGCCTACCGAGATACCCGAAATTTCGTGAAATTTGGCCGAAATATTGCATTTTTTCTGCAATATTTTGGGGGTCCATCTCGGTGGGTATTTGGCCATATCTAGGCCTGATACTTCATGGACACCCTTATTTAAGCTAAATAAACACATTTAAACCATAAAATTGCAAAAAAATGAATTCAAAGTGGTGTTTTGGGCTTGCACCCTTGATTGACAATATACGGTCGCCGACCCTAATGTATAAATAGTTAAATACACACTGATTAGGCAATTAAAGATATAAAAGAAATTTAAACAAACTAATTAAAACTCATAAGACAAAATTCATAAATCATATTCTCATAAACTCCATAATAGTCAATAACTCAATACTCAATAGCTCAAATGTTTAAAGGCAATACACAAAGTGTCAAAGTCACAAACTCACAACTCACAAATTCACAAATCAGTGAAATCACAACTTACAACTTATAACTTACAACTTACAAGTGCTAATAATAGTTGCTGTGCCTCCCTGGATTAACCCCACTCATGGCCCGCTGGAGTCGACGTCAATTGTTCTCTATTTGAAGGACATATGTGGACCACGGTATAGTTTCGGAGAAGAAACGAGTGTAGTCATCCACAAGTGTCATGTAAATGGAGTCATCAACATACTGTAGGTAACCTATCCTAGGATATGAGCTAGGGTTACCAATCGATCCAGTCTATGAAGAAGATGATCCAGTATGATATGATGTCGGCGCTGGCAGAAGCGGCGTTGGCACTGGCTGCATGAATGGCTGGTGAGGTTGGTAGCTAGGGTATGCAAAGATGTCATCTACAAAAGATGATCCAATATGTCCCTAGGACTGGGACTAGTAGTCATAGTCTTCTACCCCACCAAACTGCCCATATGATCCATATCCATATCCATATCCATATCCATCGTGAGGTTGTGATGCACTATAATCCGATGACAATGGAGTGGTATGTGTATCAAAAGATGGGGCACGCCAATGCCCAGTCGGTCCTCCCTCCCTATCACCCATACTCAAACCGCCAACAGAGCTAGATAGGTCATCAATGTCCATATAATCAGGTTGCAACTGTGTTTGTTGACCCCTACGCTTCCTGCTGTATGGTTGTAGGGGGGGTCTTGAGGGTGGGGGTGCAGGGTCACGTGCTCCGTGGTTCGTATCCTATGTGGCATGATCAAATTGTGTCTCTCCAGTGAATCGGACTGGCTCTACAGGCACCGTATCCTCACCTACCACATAACGCTCTCGCATTCCATCAAAACCTTCAACACCATCACTACCACCACCACCACCACCATCACCATCACCACCATCACCATCACCATCACCATCACTACCATCATCATCATCATCTGAGGACCTACACCAGTCATCGTCACCAGTAACATTGCTACCAGTGGGCTGGAATGGTATGGGTGACGCTTCCCGTGCATGTATCTGACCCTCGTCAGCCACATAATCATCCACATCAGCACCAATCTCGGAAGTTATCACGGGGTCGGGCCTACCTCCCTCCTGATCCAACACTGGCTCACCTCTATCCCTCACCCAATCCACAATAGGGTCCTCATCATCTGAGTCAACTTGAAAATTGTCGGCGAGGTCAATAGTGCCCCTCTGTCCCTCATGTCCCATGCGTATGTGTTGCAGTTTCAGCCTCAAGTTGTAGTGCACATACACCATGTCAGATAGACGTTTAGACCCCAATCTGTTGCGCCTCTTGGAGTGGATGAGTACAAAGGTACCCCAGTTCCTCTCACAGCCAGATGTGGAACATGTTTGGGCAAGGACTTTGATTGCTATTCTTCTTAAATTCTCAGCCGATTCCCTATACAACACCCACCATTCAGCTGCATTATAAGCTTACAACAAAAAAAGACATGTGTCAAATGTTGTTTCAACTTTCAAATTTCAATACATATGTAATTTAAAACTTAAAAGAATTACCAGCATCACCACGTGCTCTGCCTTGTATCGTAGCATCAGTTCTAAAACTTCCCAATGCATCCCTAAATATCTTGATCTACACCCACGTGGAAAATTAGTAAGTACTTCTTCACTACTTGTTTGAAAGCATCAATAAGTTGAGTTTCCAAATGAATTCTAAGACTCACCTCATTGTTGCAAATTGCTTGTAGTGCACCATCTGGCTCCAACTTCTTCACTACTTGTTTCATAGCATCAATAAGTTGAGTTTCCAACCCAAGCCTATTATTATATTGATACTTGGGGTTCAAGTAGTATGCTGAAATTTAACATATAGAAATGAGATATTGTCAAATCCATAGGTAATTAGTAAATAGTAATACTATGAATTAGTTACATAAAACAAATTTACTCACCAACCTTATGTAGTGGATGCATAAGTTGATTCTCCCAGCGCGTATTGATGATATCCAAGAAGTGCTTGCTACTGCGAGGAGCCACACTGTAGACACTATCTTTTATCAAGTCCATTGCAGCATACAGGACTGGCATGCTTGGGCCCTTGAGTGCGGAGTCAGCAATATGTAGAACTTTAACTATTGGCTCCAAAACTTTCATCACTTTGCTTAGTTTTGTCCAGAAGTCCTCAGATGACATGGTTGCTTGTGCTTCCCTCCCATTTGCAGTATTGGAACCCTTCCATCCAAACCACTCCTCAGCCCGGCCTTCTTTGTCTCAATGCTTTTTAGGGCAATGTAGTTGGTAGCAAATCTTGTGATGCCAGGCCTAACCAAGTCACCCCCACATTTTTCCCTCAGTAGATTGAGTGCATAGGAGCGGTTGTATACAAAGTTGGTGACTTGTCTTGCACTTTCAACCATAGTCTTCACCAACTTTAACTTTCCCATATCCTTTAGCATTAAATGAATGCAATGGGCTGCACAAGGAGTCCAGAAGAGCCGGTACTTACTGTTGTTCATCATCTTCTCACCAGCTAGCTTGAAGTTGCTTCCGTTGTCTGTTACAATCTGGACAACGTTCTCAATTCCCACATCTTTTTCAACTACTTCCTTTAACAATCTGTAAATGTATTTCGCATCCTTTATCTCTTTGGATGTATCCACAGATTTGAGGAAAATTGTCCTCCCATCACAATAAATCATAAAATTGATGATGGACTTTCTTGTAGGCCCAGTCCATCCATCTGCCATTATAGCCACTCCATATGTCTCCCACATACTCCTCATCTCCCTAATGTACTCATCAATCTCAGACTTTTGTTGAGGTAGATAAACATTCATTACCTCATATGGGGTGGGGCCCTTGAATCCTGGGCTAGCCTCTGCAATGGTATCTATCATGGTATCATAATGGGGGCCTTGTGCAGTGTTTGCTGGGATGGTATGGTATAGCATCCACTTAGCTATTGATTTTTTAACCAACCCCTTCATCCCCTTCCATGCTCCTTTGATTCTTAGTTGACTGCTTCCCTTCTTCCTATGTAGTTTAGTATCTGATGCTGACGGTGATATTGGTACTGATAGAGGTGTTGGGGCTGCCCTCACACTTTGTGATCTTTTAAAAGGATTGAAAGATCGAGAACCTCCAGATGTGCCAGCTCCTCCACTACCCCCTACTCTCTATCTCTGCTGACTTGAAAACTAACTCTACTCCTTGAAACAGTCCGTCGAAAATCCCTAGCCTCCTCTGCTGTTTGTATATCATCAGGTACTACAATGTCCTCATCATCATCATCAGAGGAGTCATCATCATCGTCATGGTATTGTCTTCCTCCTCCCATTGAACTCCTTACTGTATCCTCAGGTTGTTTTCTTATCTTCTGCTTGTCAGCCTTCCTCTTCTTCTTTCCCCTCCAACTGTCACCAATTTCTCTAGCTACTTGAGTTGGGACCATATGACAACCTACAACATCTTTAGATCCTCCAGTCAAATGTTGTTTAAATCTACTGGACCCACCTCCCATAAACTGCATGTGACAATAGTTACATTGGGATTATCTCTTATCCGCATCAATTGGAGTGCCATGTAACCATGCAATGTCACCCCTATGCTAGCTGGCTAGTCTCTCTTGTTCTCTCTGTTTTCTTTGTTCCCTCTGGCCCCTCTGGTGACTACTTTCCCCCACCTTTTGCTTGCCCTTCGCATGTTGTCTTTCACGATCCGCCATAATAATACTTGTTTACTACAATGTAAGTAAAACAAATAATTAAAAACTTAATGTAGAAGCACTTCAATTGACACTTTTAGAATACTAAAACACTTGTATAGCTATTTAATATTTTTCCCCTAACCCTTATATTTTTCGCATAATTAAAAATAATTTTTTATATATAATTTTAATATAAATATTGACCTAACACAGCAAAACCGAAAATTATTAGACAATATATATATCTAATGCATTTCAAAACATGTAGAAATTACTTTCATATTTTTTCATTATTTTTCAAACTTAAAACTCATATTTTTCCTTATTTATTTATTTATTTTTAATTTTTTAAATATTTTTCTTAATTTTCAAAAATTAAAATAATTATTTATGGGCAGAAAAATAAGTTCGATACCGTGAAGCCGTAGATCGGCCGTTGGTGTCTAACATATATTTAATTCATTCCCATCTAAGTCATATTACCCCTAATTTTTTCCTATTTTTGTTGTAGGAAAATCAATTTTTAAAACCAGAAAAAAAAAAATACATATGTAAAAAAAATTTCGACACCGTGAGGTTGTAGATCGGCCTCCGGTGTCTAACATATATAAATTTCATCACCATCCAACAACATTTGTACACAGTATTTTCAAAAAAATAGTTTTAGAGGAATAGGATTTACCTTAAATAGTGAAAAAAGGCTTGGAGGATGAGCTTAGATGAGCCTCCGACGTGTTTCCGGCGACAATCCGTCAACAAGGAGCTTGAATAATGCTTGGATGATGCTTGGAAGAGAGGAAGAAGAGCAAAAAATAAGGAAATAAGGCTTAAAATGAGCTTTGGAATGAGTTTCAACAACTTTATGGATGTAATCTGAACATTAACATTGTCGTGGAGCGCCTTTGAATCAGCCATAGTAGATAAGCTTCAAACAATCTTTAGAACAAGCACATAGGGTAATCAATTCTGAATAATAGAAGTAGAGAATCAGCAATCAATAACAGCAACTGATAATAAAGGGCAGCCAAATGCAGCAGGAAAAGGAGTAATAGGCCGCAGCAACCCCACACTAGACAGCACCAACACCATACTCAATAGAGGCAGCCAAGGCAGGGAACAAAGCAGAATCGATGTCAAAGTTATTGGGAGGAAGAAGAAAACCTTCAAACAAGCAGCACCATCACTTGAAATAGATTACAATAACCCCCAGAAGCACTAAGCATCATGTAGAAGAAGGCCTGAACCATAGATCATGAAACCAAACCTTCCCAGAGAAAATCGATTATTGTCAGGGTTTTATCCTGACATTGATTTCAGCAGTCTTCAAACATATTTGAGGGAGAACTCCAAGTAGTCATCAAATAAGGTAGATAGCAGTAGAAATCACTCCATTAATTCTTCAAAGGAGTGGAATTACATCATGGAAGGAGCAGCTATAGGTGGCTGTACACCATAAGCATAAATCTATTAAAGAAAACCAGAAGAAGATCGTGAGAAGGTACTCTAATCTGATTAGATAAGCTCCGATACCATGTTATAATACCAGACCCTGAACAACCAGATTAGAGAGAAGAGAAGAGAAGAAAGGAGAAGGAGAAAGAGGAAGAGACCTAATGTATTACTTATAATAAAAGGTGTTTTGGACAAAACTGCCCTTACATCAACTTAACACTAAAAGACAAATCAAAATAAAGAAAAAGCAACAAAGACCTATTTGCCCTTACGAAAATCGACTTCGACAAGAAGACTCGTCGGGCTGCAATGTTACATGCTCCTATTGTTGATAGGTCTGCCCTATAGACTACTTCCAGTCCTGCTCCTATTGTCACTATTGACAGCGGTAATGTTGCCTCCAAAGAGCCTGTTAAGTGTGAGTATTGTCACAAGCCCTGTCACACCAAGGCTCAATGTTCGAATTTACATGGGAAGCTTGCTGATTTTGAGGCGAAACGAGGCGAGGGGAAGCTCAAACCGAAGGAAAATCTGACTGAAGCTACTGCTCCTACTGCTACAGTCCCCTCCACTGACACTGGTTTCACTCAGGATGAGCTCCTAGCCCTCCGTCGCATGCTCCAACCATCTTCCGCTGCATCTTCTACGGCACCTACACCTGCACCTGTTGACTCTCCTGGTTCTTACTTTGCCTCAAGTATTCTGGTCGGTAGTCATTGTGCATCGGCAGTCTCTAATCCTTGGATCATAGACTCCAATGCCACTGACCACATGACTAGTTCCTCTCATGTCTTTCATCATTATTCTCCTTGTTCTGGAAAGGATATTGTTCGAGCAGCTAATGGTTCCCTTTCTCCCATTCATGGAAAGGGATCCATTCACTGCTCTCCTACCATTACCTTAAATTCTGTTTTGCATGTTCCTTCATTTCCTACTAATCTTCTTTCCATTAATAGTTTAACTAGAGATCTGAATTGCAAAATAACCTTCTTTCCCTCTCATTGTGTCATATAGGATCTGGTGCAAGGCCACACGATTGGGGGTGGTAAGGTACATGGTGGTCTCTACATCCTCGACACGGGTCAGACCAGTCCACCATCAGTTTTTTCTTCGGCTCATCAGTTACACTCAGCAATTTCTTCGGATCTCCATCTATGGTATTATCGGCTTGGTCACCCTCCTCTTCGAACTTTAGCTTTTTTGTTTCCTCAGTTAGTTAAAAGTTATAACAAGGATGAGTTTTTATGTGAAGCCTGTGTCTTGGCTAAGCAGACTCATTCCACTTATTCTTCAATCAATAAAAAAAGTACTTCTCCATTTGCTTTAGTTTATACTGATGTGTGGGGCCTTGCCCGTTGTGTTTCTAATTCTGGCCATAGATGGTTTGTTTCCTTCATTGATTGCTTTACTAAGACCACCTGGGTGTATATGATGTAGCATAAGAGTGGAGTGAGATTTTTCAATGTTACCAGCACTTCCATCGTATGATTCAGACCCAATTCAATGCCACATTAAAAATTCTGCGGAGTGATAATGGCAGAGAATACATGGAAGGTTAGTTCCACACCTATTTAGCTGAGAATGGCATCCTCCATCAGACCAGCTGTGTAGACACCTTTGCCCAGAATGGAGTCGCTGAAAGGAAAAATCGACACCTTTTGGAAGTGGCTACGGCCATCATGTTTACACGGCAGGTTCCTCCTGAATATTGAAGTGATGCTATCCTCACCACTGCCTACCTCACCAACCGCATGCCTACCCTTATACTTGATGGTCGTACTCCTGTTGACCTCCTTCAAGGTTCTTCCTCCTTTGTGGTTCCCCCAAAAATCTTTGGTTGTGTCTGCTACGCTCGTAATCATCATCTTCATGGTAAGCTCTATCCTTGGAGCATCCGGTGTAATTTTTTGGGCTACTCTGCCACCCAGAAAGGATACAAATATTATCATCCACCTTCTCGGCGTACATTTGTTACCATGGACATTGTCTTCCATGAATCCCTGGCATACTATTCTCAGCCACCTCTTCAGGGGGAGCATGATCCTTTATTTGAAGATATGCCTGATCCTCTACCATCTTCTATTCACGGGGAGCCAACTTCTATCTCTAGTTCCTATTCAGGGGGAGCGCAGACCTGTGAGTCAAATTCCTGTGGATCAAGTCTTCACCCGGAAGCACAAAGAGAAAGTTGAGATTACCACTACTGTACCACTTCTCCAATCGTCAGAGCTTGATCCAGATCCAGATTCCGCTGTGTTACCTGGTAAGGACTCCTCTCTTGATTTACCCATTGTTGTCCGTAAAGGCATTAGATCTTGCACCCAACATCCTATCACCAATTTTATTTCCTATGATGCTTTGTCTCCTTCCTATCGTGATTTTGTGTCCTCTCTTTCCTCTATTTCTATTCCTCAAAAATGGCAGGAGGCAATGGCAGATGCAAAGTGGAAAGCAGCCATGTTGGAAGAGATGATGGCCTTATCCAAAAATGCGGACATGGGAGCTGGTGACTCTTCCTTCAGGCAAGAAAACAGTGGGATGCAAATGGGTGTTTATTGTCAAGCAGAAGCCTGATGGAACAGCGGACAGATATAAGGCCAAGCGGGTGGCCAAGGGCTTTACCCAGACCTATGGGATCAATAATCAGGATACATTTGCCCCAGAGGCAAACCGTTCGAGTTCTGCTATCATATATTGTCAATCTTGGCTGAGATTTATAGCAACTGGATGTGAAAATGCATTCCTTCATGGAGAGCTGGAGGAGGAAGTCTATATGGAGGTCCCTCCAGGTTTTTCTTATGACAAGACTCATGGGAAGGTTTGCAGACTGAAGAGAGCATTACATGGGTTGAAACAATCTCCTCGGGCTTGGTTTGGCAGGTTCCATAAAGCAATGATCTCTGTAGGATACAAACAAAGCAGTGCTGATCACACCTTGTTCATCAAGCGGAATGGAGATAAGGTTACTCTTCTCATAGTCTATGTCGATGACATAGTGGAGACTGGCCATGATGTAGATGAAGTCTCTCGCCTAAAGACTTTCTTGGGACGAGAATTTGAAATAAAAGACCTAGGACAGCTCAGGTATTTTCTTGGGATTGAAGTTACCCGTTCTCCCAAAGACATCTTTCTCTCCCAAAGGAAATACGTTCTAGACTTACTCTCAGAGACTGGTTTGTTAGGATGTCACCCATGTGACACCCCTTTGGAGGCTACTACTCGTCTACAAGAAAAGTATGGTGATCCTGTTGATAAGGGACGCTATCAGAGGTTGGTGGGTAAACTAATCTATCTCTCCCACACTAGACCAGACATTGCATTTGCTGTTAGTTTGGTCAGTCAGTTCATGCATGATTCGTACTCTACCCATATGGCTGCTGTTCTTCGTATTCTCCACTACTTGAAGTCAGCACCAGGGAAAGGGATTCTTCTGTCCCCACATGATCATCTTCGCATTGAAGCCTTCACAGATGTTGATTGGGGTGGTAACCCTGACAGAAAGTCTACTTCAGGCTATTGTACCTTTGTTAGAGGTAACCTTGTCACGTGGCGAAGTAAAAAAGCAAAATGTGGTGGCTAGGTCCAGCGCTGAAGCAGAATTCCGTGCTATGGCCAAGGGCATATGTAAGCTATTGTGGCTTCAGAGTTTACTCTAGGATATTGGTGGTTTTGTTCATCGTCCAATGATGTTTTACTATGACAATAAAGCAGCAGCCAGAATTGCTCACAATCCAGTGCAACATGAGTTAGAAGAGGAGAAGAAGTTGGAGGAGGAAGAGGAAGAGAGGAGAGGAAGAAGGAGACAAGGAGAAAGCAGAGAAATTATTTCGATTGTAATTGTAGTGTTAGAGATTATTCTCTCTACACCAATATTACTCAAATAACAACTCTTAACATATTACATCCAACCTCCCTAGGGAGGTAAAAGGTAAAAAGAAGAGAAAGAAGAAATGACATAATAAGGGAACTAGATAAGGTCCAGTTCCTAAAGTACCCCTAAGACATAAATTCTAATAACTCTAGCACTCCCGCTTAAGCTGGAGAATAAATGTCATGCATTCCCAGCTTGCATAAGAGAGTACCAAACTAAAGATAGGCAAGTGCCTTGGTGAAGATATCTGCCAGTTGATCACCAGTCTTTACAAAAGGAGTACAAATGCAGCGAGAGTCTATCTTCTCCTTGATGAAGTGTCTATCAACTTCAATGTGTTTGGTTTTGTCATGTTGTACTGGATTGTGGGCAATACTAATGGCAGCCTTATTATCACAGTAGAGTGTCATAGGGCCTTCAGTGTTAAACTGCAGTTCGTGAACTAGTCTTTTCAACCATATGAGCTCACACACTCCATGAGCCATAGCTCTAAATTTTTCTGCCTTGGCACTGGATCTATCTACAACCGACTATTTTTTACTTCTCCATGTAACCAAGTTACCACCCACAAAGGTACAATAGCCGGAGGTAGACCTCTTGTCTGTGATGGATCCAGCCCAATCAGCATCAGTAAAACCTTCCACTCTCAGGTGGTTGCGCCTGGCATACAACAGTCCTTTCCCTGGACACGACTTCAAATATCTAAGAATACGATACACAACATCTAAATGGCCATTTTGGGGGCATGCATAAATTGGCTCACTACTCCCACTGCATAGGAAATCTCTGGGCATGTCATAGAAAGGTAAATAAGCTTCCAAACTAGCCTCTGGTACTTTCCCGCATCAACAAGAGAAGGACCACAATCTTCTCATAGTTTTTTATTCTACTCAATAGGAGAACTTGCTAGTTTGTAGCCTAACATCCCTGTCTCTGTCAGCAAATCAAGCACAAACTTTCGTTGACATATGTTGATTCCTCTCTTGGTCCTTGATACTTCAATGCCTAAGAAATACTTCAAGGGACCCAGACCTTTGATTTCAAACTGTTTAGCCAAGTAGATTTTTAGTTTATTTATCTCAGTCATATCATCTCCAATGACTATAATATCATCAACATAGACAATGAGGGTTGTGATGGTACCATTGCCCCGCTTGGTAAAGAGAGTGTGGTCAGCTTGACTCTGGGAATATCCATTCTTCGAATTGTCATTAAGCGCTCAAACCATGCCTTTGGTGATCTGTTGAGTCCATATAGTGCCTTCGAGGAGACACACCTTCCCTTCAGCTGAAGGTATTTTGAAGCCTGGTGGAGGTTGCATGTACACTTCCTCTTCCAAGTCACCATGAAAAAAGACATTCTTCACATCTAACTGATATAATGGCCAATCATTATTGGCAGCCAATGATAAAAGAACTCTTATAGAGTTATGCTTAGCCATAGGAGCAAATGTCTCCTGATAGTCAATCTTATAGACTTGACTGTACCCCTTGGTTACCAACCTTGCTTTGTATCTCTCAACAATACCATCAGATTTATACTTGATTGTATAGAACCATCTGCATCCAACTGGGACATGTCCCTTGGGAAGATCCACCAATTGCCAAGTACCATTCTTTTCAAGAGCCATCATCTCCTCAGAAATAGCTTGTCTCCACTTTGGGTCAGACATAGCATCAGTAACATTCCTGGGAATAGAAGCTATAGAGAGAGCAATAAAGGCAAGACCTATAGGAGAAAGAGCACCATAGGAAACAAACTGGGCTACAGGATTAGTACAAGCTCTTTTCCCCTTTCTAACAGCAATAGGAAGGTCCACATCAGATGGAGAAGGGATATCACCTGATTGAGGAGAATGAATATCAGGATGTGGATCTGGATCCAAAGAGGACTCTTGGTAGGTCTTTTTTCCTTCATTATGCAAGCCTTCACCTCTCTTGTATTTAATGTGGTAATCCTTCTCCTTATCAGGACTATTGTCAACAACCAAATCTGTATTCATATCCACATCCATAGCACCGTGCGTTCCAATGTCAAGCATAAAGGGAGAGATAGGTAGAGGATAATGAAGAAAATCAGCAGCCTGTTTACTATCACAATTCTCCCCCTGAAGAGGATTCTCAGATGGTGCAAAGAAAGGGACAGACTCAAGGAAAATCACATCTTTGGAGGTGAGGCACCTGCAAGAGGATGCGTGATAGCACTTGTAACCTTTAGAAGTAGAAGAGTACCCAAGAAAGAGACACTTAAAAGCTTTAAAATCAAGTTTAGTATGATGTGATTTGTTAATATGCACATAACAAACACAGCCAAAGAATTTAGGAGGAAGAGAGAAAGCGAAAACCTGTGGAGATAAGATTTCTAAGGGAGATTTGAAATCAAGAAGTTTGGTAGGCATGCGATTATTGAGAAAGGAAGCAGTGAGAAGAGCTGCAGACCAGAAGGTTTTGGGAACATGCATGCCAAACAAGAGCTAATGGATAATGCCATTATTCGTGAAAAGGCTTGGAGGCCACCAAACATGTATTCTCCTCCTTTATCAGACCGAACATGATACGAGTATCAAACTGAGTAAGAATCATATGATAAAAATTCTGAAATGCATCACAAACATCACTTTTATGTTTCATAAGAACAGTCCAAGTAGCACGAGAAAAATCATCAACAAATGACAAAGTAATGATAGCCAAATAGATAGGTAGTAGGGGAAGGTCCCCAAACATCAGTATGCACAATATGGAAAGCAGCAGCAGTTCTATTACCATGATATGGATAAGAAGAACGACAATGTTCGGCAAACTTACATGGTTCACATTGAAAAACATGAGAAGAAGCAATAGAAGAAAATAAGTGAGGCAACTATTTCCTCATTACAACAAAAGATGGATGGCCAAGACGACGATGCCATAACATAACAGACTCCACAGAACTACTATCATTGCGTCCACACACATAGAATTGGGCTGTGGGCAAAAAAAGGGTAAAAAAGGTAAAGGCCTTACCCCTCACGTCCACTACCAATAATCCTCTTCGTCACCAAATCCTGAAAAAGATAGTGAGAAGGAAAAAATGTGGCAATACTTCAGAGATTTAGTCAAGAGACTCACAGATAAAAGATTAAGTGTAAGGTTAAGGACATGAAGAACGGAAGTAAGGGAAATAGATGATGTAACAGGGATACTATCCTTACCAGATATGGAGGAAAGGGAGCCGTTAGCTACCCTAACCTTATCCTTACCAGAGCAAATGGTATAGGAATCATAATAATAGGACGTACCAATCATGTGGTCAGTGGCACCAGAGTCAATGACCCAAGACTGGGCTGCAGTAGAAGCGGAGGTGGAGACCTGCAAAGCTGAGGATGAAGAAGAGCTGGCCACTGTGGGTGCAGGAGATATGCTCAGCTGTGACATGACCTTTGTGAAACACTGCATCTGCCAAAGTGGAGTCATCCTGTGTAGCATCTACCTCAGTCATCACAGAGTATGCTCTAGCTCCCCCTCTACGGCCACCACGACCCCGTGTGCCAGGAGGACGACCATGAAGAGACCAACACCTATCCTTGGTGTGTCCAGTTTTCCTATAATGATCACATTTAAACCTAGATCTCCCAACGACACTGGCATAAACTGTCTCTACTGCTCTGTCTTCCTCACGGTTAGGCCCTTGGCCTCTACCACCTCCATGGGTGTCTCAGAAAGAACTAGAGTTGAGACTTGAGAGCTGACCTCTCAAGAGATGATGCTGGTATTGGTTATATAGCAACACGCCGAGTCTCCTCACTCTGTAAGTAACTACAGACCTCACTAAGATATGGAAGGGGAGCCCGACCTAACTACGCTCCTTTTCAAGAGTCTGATACACCTTTTCTTCATCCTCTGGGTTGGTCAAGTGAAGATCCCTATAGTGGTCATACTCCTCCAAAAGACCAAGAAAAGAATTGTAGTACGTAGAAATGGTCTTGTCACCTTGCCTTATTGAGTTAACTTTTTGGTGAAGCTGATAGACCTTAGCAGAGTCACCAACTCTATCAAAAGTCTAGGAGACACTGTCCCAAATTGCCTTGGCAGTTTCTTTTCTTATAAACCTTCTCCCAATCTCGGACAGCATGGAGAAAATTAACCATGTCATGACTATAGAGTTTTCGGTCTACCAATTGTCATAGGTAGGTAAACCAGGGTCTGGAGCTTTTAATAGTACCAATAATGTACCTAAGTTTCCCTTTGCTCCTAAGGGAAAGCTTCACAGAGTGTGACCAATCGAAGTAGTTAGTGCCATCAAGCTTCATAAAGGAAATCTGTATATGTGTGCTCTCATAAACCAACTGAGGGGCAGCTAGAATGGGTTGTGAACATAGTTGTCACGTCGTCACGGTGATCCAAGTCGGTGGAGGGGTGTCATGTCGATATATCAACATGTCGCCCTCCATGGCGTTGCCATAGCGATCATATCGACCATATTTTATTTTTTATTTCCTCTACTTTTAATGTCATTTAGAATGCTATAATATATACCCTATAACATAAAAAATTAACATGAAAGTGTACTACTAATCTACTATGGTTTAATTCATGAAAGTGTAATATCCATTAGTGTATATGAAATCATGGATTATCAAACAATTGATAGCAATAGTCTTGCTGATAATAAAGTTGAAAAATCATGAGAGTTGAGATATGATTCATATGAAAGTGACTACAAAAGTAACAAAACAAAAAAAACAATTACAAGAACGTAATTTATATTGAGTGAATAAAGCTAATAAACAACCCATCTAAATATCCAATTATAAGCCAGGGGGAAGACTGATTAGATGGCTCAATCCCCCCTCTCTGCCTTTCCCTCCCGCCCTCTCCGGCAGGTCCCCTAATCCCCCCTTGCCTTTCTCTTCCGGTCTCTTTGGCTGGTCCCCTGTTCTTCCCTTGCCTTCTCCTTGTCCTATGGCTTCTGGTCCTGCCCCTGCTTCTCCCTCCCCTCCCCCTGCTTCCCAGTCCCTTTCTTGGAGTTCCATTCTCGCGACTGGTTCCTCCTCTTCCTCTGATGGCCTTCCTCTGCATTTTGTTCCACCTTCTGCTCCTGGTTCTTCGAAGGTGGTTTTCTGTCCTCCTGATCTGCTCTCGGATGAAGCAAAGCTTTGGGAAGATTGTCTTGTGGGCCATTTCCTGGGTCCTCGTCCTACCTTTCCCATTGTCAAATTGTCTCTTTCTAAGCAGTGGCGCCCCCAAGGTTCTCTGGATACCTTCCTGCTCGACAATGGTTTCTTCATTTTTAAATTCTCTTCCCCTTTGGACAAGTCCCGTGCCCTTGAAGGGGGCCCTTGGCTGGTGGGTAAAAGGCCAATCTTCCTGCGTCAATGGTCTCGTCAACTTCAGCTCCGGCAACTGGATTTTTCATCCATTCCTCTGTGGATTGCTTTTCCTGGCTTGCCTCTTCATTTCTGGTGCACTGGCGGCCTTAGTCTAATTGGCTCTGCTTTTGGCAAACCTCTGTTCTCTGATTTGCATACTCGCAGGAAGGACCGTCTTGCCTTTGCGAGAATTTGTGTTGAAGTTTCTGCTGCTGAGTCTCTCCCGTCGTTCATCACTGTCCATGAAGGTGAAGGTCACTCTTTTGAGCAGGAAGTGCACTACGATTGGCTGCCTCCTCAGTGCCTGACTTGCAAAACTTTTGGACATGAATCCCAGTTCTGTACCTTTGTCGCTAAACCCCCAGTGGTTGGAGGACCTGATTACTGCAACCCTGCCCCTTTGGAAGGTGATGGTCCTGCTTGCTCTGTTGGAGTTCCTTCAGTTAGTGCTGAGATTCCGGCTACTGTTGAAGCCGAGAAGATACTTCTTCACTCCAAGGATGTTGGCCCTAGCTCTCGTGGTAGTTAACGATCTTGATTCCGACACAGGAACCGGCAATGGAAGAAGAAGAAGCAATCGGAAAGCATCACCGACTTGTCTCTATCACTGCAGAAGCCCTGGGCTCATGACCAGAATCACTTCAGTCTCCTGGCGTCGTCTGAAGATGCAGAGCCCCTTTCGTGCCCCGAGAAACCTCAATTTGAGGTATTTCCTCGCAGCAGATCTCGTATGGCAGAAGATCCTTCTGCCGAGCCTTCTATTCTAGGCATTGCCTTAGAAAGCGATGTTGTTTTGGCGCCTCTGTCCTTGCTCGCACCTCTGAGTTGCCCTGATACGCCCTTGATCTCTGGCGATTGTGTTTCGTCTCTGCTTGTTAACGAGGTAAACCCTCCTCTTACCTCTCCTGCTTTATTGAACCCCCTGTCTTCGTCTCCTGCTGACTTGGCTCCGGTGGGACCCCCAACCGTTGACCCTCCCCCTCCAAATATGGGCCTTTTGGGTTCTGCACTGCCTTCTTATACTGTTGGACTGGGTACTTTTAACCTTGAACCATCTACTCCTTTACCCACTTCCTCTGGGTCGGGTCGGCACAACTTAAACTCTTTTCCCTCTCGGGTGGGTCGCAACTCTCTTTTGGGACCTGGTCCAGATCCGTTGAACCCATCTTCTTCACCCGCTTCTCTCGCCTCCCTTGTTTCTTCTCTTGGCATCCTCCCTCCGCTTCCCACTCCTTCTGTTACCTCCAGTGCTCCTACCATCGGCGGCACCATAGTGAAACCAGGTCTCGTGCTGTGTTGACCAGGCTCCTTGAGCCTTCGCTGCCCCTGCAACCTCTGTCGTAATGATCCACGACACTGTCTGGAATACTCGCGGGCTCAACTCTCCCGTGAAGCAGGCCACTGTTCATTTGTACATAAGATCCTCTTGTTCGAGTTTTTGCTGCCTCCTAGAAACTTATGTTAAGGAGCCCAACTCTCCCTAAATCCTTGCCTCTGTAGCTCCTGGTTGATCTCTGCTTTCCAACTACAACCATTACTCCAATGGTCGTATCTGGCTCCTCTGGGATCCCAAAAAAATTTCCATTTCTCTCTCTGCTTCCTCCTCTCAATACCTGCATACCAATTTCTCTGACCCCTGAGGCCATTTCTCCTTTTTCTTCTCGGTTATCTATGCTGAAAATTGTCCTGCTCTTAGGACTTCTTTATGGGCAGATCTCAGATCCCTTACAACCCAAATTGGGTCCCAGCCTTGGGGTCTAGGGGGAGACTTTAACATCATTCGGTACAGTCATGAAAAACAGGGGGGAGATCATATCGACATGGATGCTATGAATGCTTTTAATGATTGCATTGAAGACATAGCTGTTAATAATCTCAGATGGAGTGGCTTTCCTCTTACCTGGAGTAATAAAAGGGCTGGAAACAGTCACATTGCCTGCAAACTTGATAGAGTCCTGGTCAATGAAGAGTGGCTTCACTCCTTCCCTTCCTCCCATGCATCTTTTGAAAACCCAGGCATATCTGATCACTCTCCCATCTCCCTTGATATCCAGCCCTTTACTTCCTTTGGCCCTAAACCTTTCAAATACTTTGATATGTGGTCTTCCCACCCAACCTTTCTCCCGGTTGTCCTTGAAGCTTGGCAAAAGCCTGTCTATGCCTTCTCCTCCCCTCTCATTGCCTTCTCCAAGAGGCTCAAAAATGTCAAGGCTGCTCTCAAGGACTGGAACCTAAACATATTTGGCAATATTACTCTCCAAGTTCAAGAGTGTAAAGATAGGCTGCAGTCTGATTTGCACAATGTCTCCCTTGCTGCTGAAGAAAAAGAGGTCTCAAATCAGCTCTCCTCCTTGCTAGCTAGTGAAGAAAGCTTTCTCAAGCAGAAGTCTAGAATCAAGTGGTTGGATTTGGGGGACTCTAATTCAGCCTATTTCCATCGATCCGTGAAAGCTAGAGTCAATGCTAACTCTATTGTTCAGCTCTCTCGGCAGGATGGCTCTATTGTCAACACAGTGAAGGATATTAAGGACTTGGCTGTCCAGCACTTCAAAGGAATTTTCACAGGGCTGCAAGAAGACCATGCTACTGTCTCTAGCCATCTGCTCAACAAGTTTATCGCCCCTGAATTTCTGGATTCCTTAAGTGCTATCCCCAAAGAAGACGAAATAGTGAAAGCTATTCACTCTCTCAAAGTCAATGGTGCTCCGGGCCCGGATGGCTTTAGTATGGGCTTATTTATAGCTGCTTGGGACATCATTAAATCTGATCTTATTGCTGCAATTGAGAGCTTCTTTCTCAATCCCAACCAAGTCAATGGGATCAACCACACCTTTCTCTGTCTCATCCCCAAAAAAGAAGGAGCCATTGCTATGAATGATTTTAGGCCCATAGCCCTCTGCAACCTGCTGTACAAGTTTATTGCCAAAATCCTTGCTCGAAGGCTTAAGAGTGTGGTGGACCTATTGGTTAGTGATAACCAAACAGCTTTCATTCCAGGCAGGAACATCTCTGATAATGTCCTATTGTGCAATGACATTGTTCGGGGATTTGAAAGGAAGAATCACTCCCCCTCTCTGCTTCTGAAGATTGACATCCACAAAGCTTTTGATTCTATTAGGTGGGACTTCATTGCTCAAGTGATGACTCAGATGGGGTTTCCTTTACCCTTTGTGCACTGGATTAGCTCTTGCATCTCTTCCCCTAAATTCTCAGTCTTGGTCAATGGCAGTCCGGCAGGGTATTTTGGAGCCTCAGTGGGGATTCGGCAAGGCTGCCCTGCCTTGGAAGTCCTCTCCAGACAGATCCAACTTTGCACTAACCAGCAGCTCATCTCTCCTATGCCCAAGTGTAAAGCCCTCAAGCTCACTCACTTGGCATTCGCTGATGACTTGATGATTTTCTCCAAGGCTTCAATTGCCTCTCTAGAAACTATTTTGCTTTGCCTCCAGCAATTCAAAGATCTCTCAGGCCTTCGTATCAATCCCTCCAAGTCCCTCATCTTCTTTGCAGGAGTTTTGGATTCTGACAAAGCTGCCTTCCTTGCCTCTTCAAGGTTCCTTGAAGGCCAGCTGCCTGTCAAGTACTTGAGGATTCCTTTGATCCCAGCTAGATTGTCTGCTCATCACTGTACTCCCATGTTGGACCTGATCCGTAAAAGACTCCAACTCTGGAAAAGCAAACTTTTATCTTATGCTGGCAGGTTGGTCCTCATTAGATCAGTTTTGGAGGCTTCTTATATCTATTGGTCGGGTATCTATGGGCTACCTCAAGTTACTATCAAGGCTCTCGAAGCTTTTATGGCTTCCTTCCTCTGGAAGGGTTCTGACACCTCGAGGTTTCTCCATCCTTTGAGTTGGGCTGCTGTTTGCCTCCCCAAGAAGGAAGGAGGGTTAGGCATTAAAAGAATCAAAGATGTCAATTCAGCTGGTATCATCAAGCTTCTGTGGAAGATTGCTTCGAAAAAGAAGAGCATATGGGTGGATTGGATTTATTCGGGTCTTCTTCGCCATGACTCTATTTGGACTGCTGCCTCCTTATCTGATGCCTCTTGGGTCTGGAGAAAGATCCTTGCCTGTCGTCCTTTGGTCCTTCAAGCTATTCGCTCCAACATTGGCGATGGTCGATCTACTTATCTTTGGCTCGACAACTGGCATCCTAGGGGAATTCTCCTACACTAGATCACCCCTAGATCCATCTATTCCTCTGGTTTTCACAGGCTTTCTTTGGATGCTGATATCCTAGATCACAATGGTTGGGCTCCACCTCCAGCTGGCCCTTCCCTCACTGCCATCTGGAATGAGCTCCACTCTGTGACTAGAAGGCCTATCTCTAGAGGTGACTGTGTTACTTGGTCTTCGAGCAACTCTGGCTCCTTCTCTTCCAAGGTTGCTTGGAATTTTGTCCGGCTGAAAGGCCCTTTGGTTACTTGGCATAGGCTCCTTTGGTTCAAGCATCACATCCCTAGGCACTGCTTCACAGCCTGGAGAGTCTTCAACAACTGTCTCCCCACTCAAGCCTTTCTTCGTAGCCGCCAGATCATGGTCTCTCGCGCTTGCTGCCTTTGTTGGAACAATGATGAAGATTTGAACCACCTGTTCTTTGAGTGCCCTACTGCTACTGCCATTTGGAAGGGTGTTCTCCTCAAATGCTGGCCTTCTCGTAGAAGTATCCTTCCCTTCCCTAGAGAATTGATTTGGATTGATATGACTTTCGCGGGCTCCTCTGTTTGCGACTTGGTTGGGAAACTGGCGTTCTGTGCTACTATCAACCATATTTGGATGGAGCGCAATTTGAGAAAATGGACCTCCAACTCTCGGCCTTTCCAGAAGATTTGGGATTCCATTTCCTTTGAACTTAAAGCAAAGTTATCTTCTTTACCCCCCTCTTCTTTTATAGACACCCCAAGGAATAGGACCATTGTCCACTCCTGGGGCATCTCTAATGTCTCCTTGGTTTCTCCGGCCACTGTTTAGGCTGGTAGGCTTTCCCCTTTGGGACCCTCTGTATTTTTCTTCTCTTTTGGTAATGATATTTTTATTCACCCAAAAGAACACAACCCATCTAAATAAAAAAATAAAAAAAAAAATTGCTGATGTGAATATGTGATTGTGCATTAGTCAATAGTGTATTAGTGTTTTCTGTTTGATGTTTTTTTAATTTTTTTTATGTGAAGGAAAAAGCATTAAAATAAAAAATGGTTAAAAAAAATTAAGTTTTATAATTTGAAACAACCATGTCGCCCCGATATGGCCATATGTCGTGGTATGGCGTCCATGGCGGCGCCATAGCGACGACATGGAGGCCATATCGGTCGATATTCTTACGTCATCCATATCGGTGGTCGATCTGCCCACTTCTTCAGCGATATGACGCCATGGCGACGCTATGACAACTATGGCTGTGAATCAACCGAACCAAGTCCAGATGTACCCGAATCAACCATATTGTCTGGGAAACAACACTTAACCATAAACCAGGTTTCCAACAACAAGTGGGGAGTACACACTCAACCTAAATAGAAGATTCCAATACAAAACAGAAATTCCAGCAAGGAAGAAAACAAGTACCAATGGGACAAAGTGTTAGCAAAACTGTGAGTTAGAAAAGAGAATGAGAGAATAGAATGGATTGATTTCATTGATAGGTAAGCCCCTCTATTTATAATAGAGGGAAATATTACAAAGGGACATAAATAGACAAAAATACCCCTAACTAGTTGACTCAATTAGAGCAGCAATCCAATCCTAATAACTTAACAACTAAGCAAGCCCAAAAGGTCCAGAATACCCCCACAGTATTCTGGATTACATATTCCAATACTCCCCCTCAAGCTGGATTATACATATAAGTAAAAAGAAGCTCCAGCTTGAACTAATAAGAAGAAAAAAAACTCTAACATTCTAACACTTCCCCTCAAGTTGGCGCATATAAGATACTAATGCCCAACTTGAATAAAATGGGAAGAAACAAAGTTGCAATAGAGTCCAGCTTGACAGATGAATGAAGCTCCAAAATACACCTTCAAGAATTTGAAATAATTGATTTTCAAAAAACTAGGTAGACTTGATCAGCAAAGCTTTCACCAATCTTCAATAAAGGTCCAGTGATGAATCTCAGATTGTCATAGTGACATAAAATCTTGAAGTGAAAGACTAGG
>NW_025317857.1:0-25245 GCF_018873765.1 Telopea speciosissima
CTTATTCGACGTGTGGATGCGATGTTGAGGGTCGTGACCTTTGAATCGATACCTATTTTGACATACGTTCATTTTTTGTTTAAATCAAACCGGGTGGATCGTTAGGGATTATTTGGGGGCATTTCTGTACTCTTTTGGGTTTTGTATTTTCTAAAAAGTGTCCTTATCTTTTATGAGACGTGTGCATGCGATGTTGAGGGTCGTGACCTTTAAATTGATACCTATTTCAACATATGTTCATTTTTTATTTAAACCAGACCGGGTGGTTCGTTTGGGGTTATTTAGGGGCATTTCTGTACTTTTTTTAGTTTGATAATTTTTAAAAAGTGTCTGTATCTCTTAATAGATGTGCGGATGCGATGCTTAGGGTCGGGAATCTCGAATCGAGACCTATTTCGACATATGTTCATTTTCGGTTTAAACTAGACCGTGTGGGTTGTTTGGGGTTATTTGAGGGCATTTTTGTACTTTTTTGGGTTTGGGATTTTCTAAAAAGTGTCCTTATCTCTTATTAGACATGTGGATGCGATGTTGAGGGTCATGACCTTCGAATCCATACCTATTTCGACATATGTTCATTTTCAGTTTAAACCAGATCGGGTGGGTCATGACCTTCGATTCGAAACCTATTTTGACATATGTTCGCTTTTGATTTAAACCAAACCGGGTGGGCCGTTTTGGATTATTTTGGGGCATTTTTGTACCTTTTTGGGTTTTGGATTTTCTAAAAAGTGTTCTTATCTCTTATTAGACGTTTGGATGCGATGCTGAGGGTCGTGACATTCGAATCGATACCAATTTTGACATATGTTCATTTTCGATTTAAACCAGACCGGGTGGGTTGTTTGGGGTTATTTGAGGGCATTTCTTTACTTTTTTGGGTTTACGATTTTCCAAAAATTGTTATTTTCTCTTATTAGAGGTGTGGATGCACTGTTGAGGGTCGTGACCTTCAAATCGATACCTATTTTAATATATGTTCGCTTTCGATTTAAACCAAACCAGGTGGGACGTTTGGGGTTATTTGGAAGCATTTCTATACTTTTTTGGGTTTGGGATGTTCTAAAAAGTGTCTTTATCTCTTATTAGACGTGTGGACGCGATGTTGTGGGTCGTGACCTTCGAATCGATTCCTATTTCAACATATGTTCATTTTCTATTTAAACCAGACCGAATGGGTCGTTTGGGGTTTTGTGGGGGCATTTCTGTACTTTTTTGGGTTTGCAATTTTCCAAAAAGTGTCCTTATCTCTTATTAGACGTGTGGATGAGATGTTGAGGGTCGTAATCTTCAAATCGATACCTATTTTGACATATGTTCATTGTCGGTTTAAACTAGACCGGGTTGGTCGTTTGGGTTTATTTGGGGGCATTTCAATACTTTTTTGGGTTTGTGATTCTCTAAAATGTGTCCTTATCTCTTATTACACGTGTGGATGTGATGTTGAGGGTCGTGACTTCGAATCGATATCTATTTCGACATATGTTCATTTTTTGTTTAAACTAGACCGAGTGCGTCGTTTGGGGATATTTGGGGGCATTTCTGCACTTTTTAGGGTTTAGTATTTTCTAAAAAGTGTCTTTATCTATTATTAGACGTGTGGATGCGATGTTGAGGGTCGTGACCTTCGAATCGATTCCTATTTCGACATATGTTCATTTTCGGTTTAAACCAGATCGGGTGGGTCATTTGGGGTTATTTAGGGGGATTTCTGTACTTTTTTGGGTTTGCGATTTTCCAAAAAGTGTCCTTATCTCTTATTAGAGGTTAGGATACGATGTTGAGGGTCGTGGCCTTCGAATCAATTCCTATTTCGACATATGTTCATTTTCGGTTTAAACTAGACCTGGTGGGTCGTTTGGGGATATTTGGGGGCATTTCTATACTTTTTTGGGTTTGGTATTTTCTAAGAAGTGACCTTATCTCTTATTTGAAGTTTGGATGCGATGTTGAGGGTCGTGACCTTCGAATTGATACCTATTTTGGCATATGTTCATTTTCGATTTAAAACAGACCGGGTGGGTCGTTCGGGGTTATTTGGGGGCATTTCTATACTTTTTTGGGTTTTGTATTTTCTAAAAAGTGCCATTATCTCTTATTAGACGTGTGGATGCGATTTTGAGGGTTGTGACCTTCGAATCGATACCTATTTTGGCATATGTTTATTTTCGGTTTAAATCAGACACGGTGGGTAGTTAGGGGTTATTTGGGGGCATTTTTGTACTTCTTTGTGCTTGGAATTTTCTAAAAAGTGACCTTATCTCTTATTACCCATGTGGTTGCGACGTTGAGGGTCATGACCTTTGAATCGAAACCTATTTCGATATACGTTCACTTTCGGTTTAAACCAGACCGGGTGGGTCGTTTGGGGTTATTTGGGGGAATTTCTGTACATTTTTTGGTTTGGGATTTTCTAAAAAGTGTCTTTTATCTCTTATTAGATGTGTGGATGCTATATTGAGGGTCGTGACCTTCGTACCGATACGTATTCTGACATATATTCATTTTCGGTTTAAATCTGACCGGGTGCGTCGTTTGGGGTTATTGGGGGGCATTTCTGTACTTTTTTGGGTTTACGATTTTCAAAAAGTGTCCTTATCTCTTATTAGACGTGTGGATACGATGTTGAGGGTCGTGACCTTCGAATCAATGCCTATTTCGACATATGTTCATTTTTTGTTTAAACCCAATAGAGTGGGTCATTTTTGCTTATTTGGGGGCATTTTTGAACTTTTTTGGGTTTGGGATTTTTTAAAAAGTGTCCTTATCTCTTATTAGATGTGTGGATGCGATGTTGAGGGTCATGACCTTCGAATCGATACCTATTTTGACATATGTTCACTTTCGGTTTAAACCAGATCGAGTGGGTCATTTGGGGTTATTTGGGGGCATATCTATAATTTTTTGGGCTTGGGATTTTCTATAAAGGGTCGTTATCTTTTATTAGACGTGTGGATGCGATGTTGAGGGTTGTGACCTTCGAATTGATACCTATTTCGACATATGTTAGCTTTCGGTTTAAACCAGATCCGGTGGGTCGTTCGGGGTTATTTGGGGGCATTTCTATACTTTTTTGGGTTTGGGATTTTCTGAAAAATTGTCTTTATCTCTTATTAGACATGTGGATGCTATGTTGAGGGTCGTGACCTTCGAACCGATACCTATTTCGACATATATTCATTTTCGGTTTAAACTAGACCGGGTGCATCGCTTGGGGTTATTTAGGGGCATTTCTGTATTTTTTTGGGTTTTGTGTTTTCTAAAAAGTGTCCTTATCTCGTATTAGACGTGTGGATGCGATGTTGAGGGTGGTGACCTTCGAATCGATACCTATTTCGGCATATGTTCATTTTCGTTTTAAACCAGATGGGGTGGGTCGTTTGGGGTTATTCGGGGCCATATCTATACTTTTTTGGGTTTTGTATTTTCCAAAAAGTGTCCTTATCTCTTATTAGATGTGGGGATACAATGTTGAGGGTCATGACCTTTGAATCGATACCTATTTCCACATATATTCATTTTTTGCTTAAACCAGACCGGGTGGGTCGTTTGGGGTTATTTGGAGGCATTTCTGTACTTTTTTGGGTTTGGTATTTTATAAAAAGAGTCCTTATCTCTTATTAGATCTGCGGATGCAATGTTTATGTTCGGGTCCTTTGAATCGATACCTATTTTTGACATATGTTCATTTTCGGTTTAAACCAGATGGGTGGGTCGTTTAGGGTTATTTGGGGGCATTTCTGTACTTTTTTGGGTTTGGTATATTCTAAAAAGTGTCCTTATTTCTTATTAGACATGTGGATGATGTTGAGGGTCGTGACCTTCGAATCGATACCTATTTAGACATGTGTTCATTTTTTGTTCAAACCAGACTGGGTAAGTCGTTTTGGGTTATTTGGGGACATTTCTGAATTTTTTTGGGTTTTGAATCTTCTAAAATGTGTCCTTATCTTTTATTAGACGTGTGGATGCGATGTTGAGGGTCGTGACCTTCGAATCGATATCTATTTTGACAAAAGTTCATTTTCGGTTTAAACCAGACTGTGTGCGTCGTTTGGGGTTATTTGGGGGCATTTCCATACTTTTTGGGGTTTGGGATTTTTTAAAATGTGTCCTTATCTCTTATTAGACATGTGGATGCGATGTTGATGGTCGTGACTTTCAAATCGATACCTATTTCGACATATGTTAATTTTTGGTTTCAACCAGACCGGGTGGGTCGTTTGGGGTTATTTGGGGGTATTTCTTTTTAAGGTGTGGTATTTTATAAAAAGTGTCCTTATCTCTTATTAGATGTGTGGATGCGATGTTGAGGGTTGTGACCTTCACACCGATACCTATCTTGACATATGTTCATTTTCGATTTAAACCATACCGGGTCCGTCGTTTGGGGTTATTTGGGGGCATTTCTGTACTTATTTGGGTTCGCGATTTTCTGAAAAGTGTCCTTATCTCTTATTGGACGTGTGGATGCGATGTTAAGGGTCGTGACCTTCGAATCGATTCCTATTTCGACATATATTCATTTTTGGTTTAAACCAGACCGGGTCTGTCGTTTGGGGTTATTTAGGTGCATTTCTATACGTTTTTGGGTTTGTTATTTTCTAAAAAGTGCCCATATCTCTTATTACACATGTGGATGTGATTTTTAGGGTTGTGACCTTCGAATCGATACCTATTTCGACGTATGTTCATTTTTTGTTTAAACCAGACCGGGTGGGTTGTTTGGAGTTATTTGGGGGCATTTCTATACTTTTTTGGGTCTGCGATTTTCTAAAAAGTGTCATTATCACTTATTAGACGTGTGGATGCGATGTTGAGGGTCATGACCATCGAATCGATATCTATTTCGACATATGTTCATTTTCGGTTTAAACTAGACCGAGTGGATCGCTTTGGGTTATTTGGGGGCATTTCTGTACTTTTTTGGGTTTGGGATTTTCTAAAAAGTGTCCTTATCTCTTATTAGATGTGTGGATACGATGTTGAGGGTCGTGACTTTCGAATCGATACCTATTTTGACATATGTTCGCTTTCGGTTTAAACCAGATCGGGTGGGTCGTTTGGGGTTATTTGGGGGCATTTCTATAATTTTTTGGTCGTGGGATTTTCTAAAATGGGTCATTATCTTTTATTAGACGTGTGGATGCGATGTTGAGGGTCGTGACCTCCGAATCGATACCTATTTTTTCATATGTTAGCTTTCGATTTAAACCGGATCCAGTGGATCGTTCGAGGTTATTTGGGGGCACTTCTGTACTTTTTTGGGTTTGGGATTTTTTAAAAAGTGTCTTTATCTCTTATTAGACATGTGGATGCTAGGTTGAGTGTCGTGACCTTCGAACCGATACCTATTTCGACATATATTCATTTTTTATTTAAACTGGACCGGGTGCGTAGTTTGGGGTTATTTGGGGGCATTTTTGTACTTTTTGGGTTTGCGATTTTCAAAAAAGTGTCCTTATCTGTTATGAGACATGTGGATACGATGTTGAGTGTGGTGACTTTCGAATCGATACCTATTTTGGCATATATTCATTTTCGGTTTAAACCAGACCGGGTGGGTCGTTTGGGGTTATTTGGGGCCATTTCTTTTTTGGGTTTTGTATTTTCTAAAAAGTATCCTTATCTCTTATTAGATGTGTGGATGCGATGTTAAGGGTCATGACCTTTGAATTGATACCTATTTCGACCAATATTCATTTTTTATTTAAACCAGACCGAGTGGGTCGTCTGGGGTTATTTGGGGGCATTTCTATACTTTTTTGGGTTTGGTATTTTCTAAAAAGTGTCCTTATCTCCTATTAGATCTACGGATGCGATGTTGAGGGTTGGGACCTTTGAATCGATAACTATTTAGACATATGTTAATTTTTTATTTAAACCAGACCGGGTGGTTCGTTTAGGGTTATTTGGGGGCATTTCTGTACTTTTTAGGGTTTGGTATATTCTAAAAAGTGTCCTTATCTCTTATTAGACATATGCATGCGATGTTGAGGGTCGTGACCTTCGAATCGATACCTATTTCGAAATATGTTCATTTTTTGTTTAAACCAGATCGGGTGGGTCATTTTCGGGTATTTGGGGGCATTTTCAAACCTTGTTGGGTTTTGGATTTTCTAAAATGTGTCCATATCTCTTACTAGACGTTTGGATGCAATGTTGAGGGTCATAACTTTCGAATCGATATCTATTTTGACATATGTTCATTTTTGGTTTATACCAGATCGGGTGAATTGTTTGGCATTATTTGGGGGGCATTTCCGTACTTTTGGGGGTTTGGGATTCTCTGAAATGTATTCTTATCTCTTATTAGACGTGTGGATGCGATGTTGAGGGTCGTGACTTTCGAATCAATACCTATTTTGTCATATGCTCATTTTTTGTTTAAACCAGACCGAGTGGGTCGTTTGGGGTTATTTGGGGGCATTTCTGTAGTTTTTAAGGTTTGGTATTTTTTGAAAAGTGTCCTTATCTCTTATTAGACGTGTGGATGCGATGTTGAGGGTCTTGACCTTCGAATCGATTCCTATTTTGGCATATGTTCATTTTCGGATTAAACCAGACCGTGTGGGTCGTTTTGGGTTATTTAGGGGCATTTCTGTACTTTTTAGGGTTTGGGATTTTCTAAAAAGTGTCCTTATCTCTTATTAGACGTGTGGATGCGATATTGAGGGTCATGACCTTTGTATTGATACCTATTTCGACATATGTTCGCTTACGATTTAAACCAGACCGGGTGGGTCGTTTGGGATTATTTGGGGGCACTTCTATAATTTTTTGGGATTGGATTTTCTAAAAAGTATCCTTATCTCTTATCAGACATGTGGATGCGATGTTGAGGGTCGTGACCTTCGAATCGATACGTATTTCGACATAGGTTAGCTTTCGGTTTAAACCAGACCGGGTGGATCGTTTGGGGTTATTTGGGGGCATTTTTGTACTTTTTGGGGTTTGGTGTTTTTTAAAATGTGTCCTCATCTCTTATTAGATGTGCAGATGTGATGTTGAGGGTCGGGACCTACGAATTGATACCTATTTTGACATATGTTCATTCACGGTTTAAACCAAACCTGGTGGGTTGTTTGGGGTTATTTGGGGGCATTTTGTACTTTTTTTGGCTTCTGATTATCTAAAATGTGTCCTTGTCTCTAATTAGACGTGTGTTTGCGATGTTGAGGGTCTTCACCTTCGAATCGATACCTATTTTGACGTATATTCTCTTTCGGTTTAAACAAGATCGTATGAGTCATTTGGGGTTATTTGGGGGCAATTCTATACTTTTTTGGGTTTAGTATTTTTAAAAAAGTGTCCTTATCTCTTATTAGAGGTGTGGATCCGATGTTAAGGGTCGTGACCTTTGAATCGATACCTATTTCAACATATGTTCATTTTTTGTTTAAATCAGAACGGGTGGGTCGTTTGGGGTTATTTGGGGGCATTTCTGTACTTTTTTGGGTTTTGTATTTTCTAAAAGGTGTCCTTATCTCTTATTAGATGTGTGGATGCGATGTTGAGAGTCGTGACCTTTGAATCGATACCTATTTTGACATATGTTCATTTTTCGTTTAAACCAGATTGGGTGGGTCATTTGGGGTTATTTGTGGGCATTTCTGTACTTTTTTGGGTTTGGTACTTTTTAAAAAGTGTCGGTATCTCTCACTAGATGTACGGATGCGATGCTGTGGGTCTAAACTCTTGAATCGATACCTATTTCGACATATGTTCATTTTAGGTTTAAATAAGACCGTGTGAGTCGTTTGGGGTTATTTGGGGGCAGTTCTGTACATTTTTGCACTTCCGATTTTCTAAAAAGTGTCCTTGTCTCTAATTAGACGTGTGGATGCGAAGTTGAGGGTAGTGACCTTTGAATCGATACCTATTTTGACATATGTTCATTTTTTGTTTAAACCAGACCGAGTGGGTCGTTTGGGGTTATGTGGGGGCATTTTTTTACTTTTTTGGGTTTGGTATTTTTTAAAAATTGTTCTTATCTCTTATTAGACATGTGGATGCGATGTTGAGGGTCGGGACCTTTGTATCGATACCTATTTTGACATATGTTCATTTTTTGTTTAAACTAGAAGGGGTGAGTTGTTTGGGGTTATTTGGGGGTATTTCTGTACTTTTTTGGGTTTTGTATTTTCTAAAAAGTGTCATTATCTCTTATTAGACGTGTGGATGCGATGTTGAGGGTCGTGACCTTTGAATTGATAACTCTTTTGACATATGTTCATTTTTTGTTTAAACCAGACCAGGTGGGTCGTTTGGGCGTATTTGGGGGCATTTCTATACTTTTTGGGTTTAGTACTTTTTAAAAAGTGTTTGTATCTCTTAATATATGTACGGATACGATGCAGAGGGTCAGGACTCTCGAATCGATACCTATTTCAACATATGTTCATTTTCGGTTTAAACAAGACCGTGTGGGTCGTTTGGGGTTATTTGGGGGCATTCTTGTACTTTTTTGGGTTTAGGATTTTCTAAAAAGTGTCCATATCTCTTATTAGATGTGTGGATGCGATGTTGAGGGTCGAGACCTTCGAATCAATACCTATTTTGACTTATGTTCATTTTCGGTTTAAACCAGACCGGGTGGGTCGTTTGGGTTTATTTGAGGGCCTTTCTGTACTTCTTAGGGCTTGGGATTTTCTAAAAAGTGTCTGTATCTCTTATTAGACCTGTGGATGCGATGTTGAGGGTCGTGACCTTCGAATCGAAACCTATTTTGACATATGTTCGCTTTCGATTTAAACTAGACCGGGTGGGTCATTTGGGGTTATTTTGGGGCATTTCTTTACTTTTTTGGGTTTGGGATTTTCTAAAAAGTGTCCTTATCTCTTATTAGACGTGTGGATGTGATGTTGAGGGTCGTGACATTCGAATCGATACCAATTTTGACATATGTTCATTTTCGGTTTAAACCAGACCGGGTTTGGTTGTTTGGGGTTATTTGGGGGCATTTCTTTACTTTTTTGGGTTTGCGATTTTCTAAAAAGTGTCATTTTCTCTTATTAGAGGTGTGGATGCATTGTTGAGGGTCGTGACCTTCGAATCGATGCCTATTTTGACATATGCTCACTTTCGATTTAAACCGGAACAGGTGGGACGTTTGGGGTTATTTGGGGGAATTTTTTTACTTTTTTGGGTTTGGGATTTTCTAAAAAGTGTCCTTATCTCTTGTTAGACGTGTGGACGCGATGTTGTGGGTCGTGACCTTCGAATCGATTCCTATTTCGACATATGTTCATTTTCGATTTAAACCAGACCTTGTAGGTCGTTTGGGGTTATTTGGGGGCATTTCTGCACTTTTTTGGGTTTGCAATTTTCCAAAAAGTGTCCTTATCTCTTATTAGACGTGTGGATGAGATGTTGAGGGTCGTAACCTTCGACTTGATATCTATTTTGACATATGTTCATTTTTGGTTTAAACCAAACCGGGTGGGTCGTTTTGGGATATTTGGGGGCATTTCAGTACTTTTTTGGGTTTGTGATTCTCTAAAATGTGTCCTTATCTCTTATTACACGTGTGGATGTGATGTTGAGGGTCGTGACTTCGAATCGATACCTATTTCGATATATGTTCATTTTTGGTTTAAACCAGACCAGGTGCGTCGTTTGAGGATATTTGGGGGCTTTTCTATACTTTTTAGGGTTTAGTATTTTCTAAAAAGTGTCCATATCTATTATTAGACATGTGGATGCGATGTTGAGGGTCGTGACCTTCGAATCGATTCCTATTTCGACATAAGTTAATTTTTTGTTGAAACCGGATCGGGTGGGTCGTTTGGGGTTATTTGGGGGCATTTCTATACTTTTTTGGGTTTGCGATTTTCAAAAAAGTGTCCTTGTCTCTTATTAGAGGTTTGGATGCGATGTTGAGGGTCGTGACCTTCAAATCGATTCCTATTTCAACATATGTTCATTTTCAGTTTAAACCAGACTGGGTGGGTCGTTTGGGGATATTTGGTAGCATTTCTATACTTTTTTGGGTTTGGTATTTTCTAAGAAGTGACCTTATCTCTTATTAGAAGTTTGGATGCGATGTTGAGGGTCGTGACCTTCGAATCGATACCTATTTTGGCATATGTTCATTTTAGGTTTAAACCAGACCGGGTGAGTCGTTTGGTGTTATTTGGGGGCATTTCTATTCTTTTTTGGGTTTTGTATGTTCTAAAAAGTGCCATTATCTCTTATTAGACGTGTGGATGCAATTTTGAGGGTCGTGACCTTCGAATTGATACCTATTTTGGCATATGTTCATTTTCGATTTAAAATAAGACCCGGTGGGTAGTTTGGGGTTATTTGGGGGCATTTTTGTACTTCTTTGTGCTTGGGATTTTCTAAAAAGTGACCTTATCTCTTATTACACGTGTGGTTGCAATGTTGAGGGTCGTGACCTTTGAATCGAAACCTATTTCGATATATGTTGGTTTTCGGTTTAAACTAGACCGGGTAGGTCATTTGGGGTTATTTGGGGGAATTTCTG
This sequence comes from Telopea speciosissima, assembly GCF_018873765.1. Classification (NCBI taxonomy): domain Eukaryota; kingdom Viridiplantae; phylum Streptophyta; class Magnoliopsida; order Proteales; family Proteaceae; genus Telopea; species Telopea speciosissima. The sequence continues at coordinate 10,490 of NW_025317857.1, forward strand.
TACATTTTTGGGTTTGGGATTTTCTTAAAAGTGTCTTTATCTCTTATTAGACATGTGAATGCTATGTTGAGGGTCGTGACCTTCGTACCTACACCTATTCCGACTTATGTTCATTTTTATACTTTATTGGGTGTGGTATTTTCTAAAAAATGTCCTTATCTCTTATTAGACGTGTGGATGCAATTTTGAAGGTCGTCACCTTCGAATCGATACCTATTTTGGCATATGTTCATTTTCGGTTTAAATTAGACCCGGTGCGTAGTTTGGGGTTATTTGGTGGCATTTCTATACTTCTATGGGCTTGGTATTTTCTAAAAAGTGTCCTAATCTCTTATAAGACGTGTGGATGCGATGTTGAGCGTCGTGACCGTCGAATCGGCACCTATTTGGACATATATTCATTTTCGGTTTAAACCAGACCGAGTGGGTCATTTTGGGTTATTTGGGGGCAGTTTTGTACTTTTTTTGGTTTGTGATTTTCCAAAAAGTGTCCTTATCTCTAATTTGACGTGGTTGCAATGTTGAGGGTTGTGACCTTTGAATTGATATCAATTGGACATATGTTCATTTTTTGTTTAAACCAAACCGGGTGAGTCATTTGGGGTTATTTCCGTACTTTTATGGGTTTGGGTTTCTCTAAAACGTGTCATTATCTCTTATTAGACGTGTGGATGCGATGTTGAGGGTCGTGACCTTCGAATCGATACCTATTTCGACATATGTTCATTTTTGGTTTAAACCAAACCGGGTGGTCGTTTGGGGTTATTTGGGAGCATTTCTGTACTTTTTTGGGTTTGGTATTTTCTAAAAAGTGTCCTCATCTTTTATTAGATGTACGAATGCGGTGTCGAGGGTCGCGACCTTCGAATCGATACCTAGTTCGACATATGATCATTTTCGATTTAAATCAAACCGGGTGGGTCGTTTGGGGTTATTTAGGGGCATTTTTGTACTTTTTAGGGTTTGGTATTTTCCAAAAAGTGTCCTTATCTGTTATTAGATGTGTGGATACGATGTTAAGGGTCTTGACCTTTGAATTGATACCTATTTCGACATATGTTCATTTTTTGTTTAAAGCAGACCGGGTGGGTCGTTTGGGGTTATTTGATGACATTTTTGTACTTTTTTGGGTTTGGCATTTTCTAAAAACTGTCTTTATCTCTTATTAGATCTGCAGATGCGATGTTAAGGGTTGGGACCTTCGAATCGATACCTATTTCGACATATGTTCATTTTCGATTTAAACTAGACCGGGTGGGTCGTTTGGGGTTATTTGGGGGCATTTCTGTACTTTTTCGGAGTGACGATTTTTGAAAAGGTATCCTTATCTCTAATTAGACGTGTGGATACGATGTTGAGGGTCGTGACCATCGAATCGATTCCTATTTTGATAGATGTTCATTTTTGGTATAGACTAGACACGGTGGGTCGTTAGGGGTTATTTGGGTGGCATTTCTGTACTTTTTTGGGTTTGAAATTCTCTAGAATGTGTCCTTATCTCTTATTAGACGTGTGGATGCGATGTTGAGGGTCGTGACCTTCGAATCTTTTCCTATTTCGACATATGTTCATTTTCGGTTTAAACCTGACCGGGTGGGTTCTTTGGGGTTATTTAAGGGCATTTCTGTACTTTTTTAGGCTTGCGATTTTCCAAAAAGTGTCCTTTTCTTTTATTAGACATGTGGATGAGATGTTGAGGGTCGTACCCTTCAAATCGATACCTATTTCGACATATGTTCATTTTTTGTTTAAACCAGACCGGGTGGGTCATTTGGGGATATTTGGGGGAATTTCAGTACTTTTTTGGGTTTGTGATTCCCTAAAATGTGTCCTTATCTCTTATTAGACGTGTGGATGCGATGTTGAGGGTCGTCACCTCCGAATCGATACATATTTTGACATATGTCCATTTTTTGTTTAAACTAGATCGGGTGCATCGTTCGGGGTTATTTGGGGGCATTTCTGTAATTTTTAGGGTTTGGTATTTTCGAAAAAGTGTCCTTATCTTTTATTAGACGTGCGGATACGATGTTGAGGGTCGTGACCGTCGAATCGATTCCTATTTCGACATATGCTCATTTTTTATTTAAACTAGACCGGATGGGTCGTTTGGGTTATTTGGGGGCATTTCTGTACTGTTTTGGGATTGCAATTTTTCAAAAAGTTTCTTTATCTCTTATTAGACGTGTGGATGCGATGTTGAGGGTCGTGACCTTCGAATCGATACCTATTTTGACATATGATCATTTTCGGTTTAAACCAGATTGGGTGGGTCGTTTGGGGTTATTTGGGGGCATTTCAATACTTTTTAGGGTTTGGTATTTTCTAAAAAGTGTCCTTATCTCTTATTAGATGTGTGGATGCGATGTTGAGGGTCGTGGCCTTTGAATTGATATCTATTTCGACATATGTTTATTTTTGGTTTAAACCAGACCGGGTGGGTTGTTTGGGGTTATTTGGGGGCATTTCTGTACTTTTTTGGGTTTCATATTTTCTAAAAAGTGATCTTATCTCTTATTAGATGTGCGGATGCGATGTTGAGGGTCGGGACCTTCGAATCGATACCTATTTTGACATATGTTCATTTTTTGTTTAAACCAGACCAGGTGGGTTGTTTAGGGTTATTTGGGTGGCATTTTCATACTTTTTTGGGTTTGGGATTCTCTAAAATGTGTCCTTATCTCTTATTAGACGTGTGGATGCGATGTTGAGGTTCGTGACCTTCTAATCTATACTTGTTTCATATGTTCATTTTCAGTTTAAACCAGACCGGGTGGGTCGTTTGGGGTTATTTGATGGCATTTCTGTACTTTGTAGGGTTTTGGATTCGCTAAAATGTGTCCTTATCTCTTATTAGACGTGTGGGTGCGATGTTGAGAGTCGTGACCTTCGAATCGATTCCTATTTCGACATATGTTCATTTTTTATTTAAACCAGACCGGGTGGGTCGTTTAAGGTTATTTGGGGTCATTTCTGTACTATTTTGGGTTTGCGATTTTCCTAAAAGTTTCCTTATCTGTTATTAGACGTGTGGATGAGATGTTGAGGGTCGTAACCTTCGTATCGATTCCTATTTTGACATATGTTCATTTTCTGTTTGAACCAGACCGAGTGGGTCATTTGGGGATATTTGGGGGCATTTCAGAACGTTTTTGGGTTTGTGATTACCTTAAATCTGTCCTTATCTCTTATTAGACGTGGATGTGATTTTGATGGTCATGACCTTCGAATCGATATCTATTTCGACATATGTTCATTTTTTGTTTAAATCAGACAGGGTGCGTCATTTGAGGTTATTTGGGGGCATTTCTATACTTTTTTGGGTTTGGTACTTCCTAAAAAGTGTCCTTATCTCTTATTAGACGTTTGGATGCGATGTTGAGGGTCGTGACCATTGAATCGATTCTTATTTCGACATATGTTCATTTTCAGTTTAAACCAGACCGTGTGGGTTGTTTGGGGTTATTGGGGGCATTTCTATACTTTTTTGGGCTTGGGATTTTATAAAAAACTTTCCTTATCTCTTATTAGACGCGTGGATGCGATGTTGAGGGTCGGGACCTTCGAATCAATACCTATTTTAACATGTGTTATCATTCGGTTTAAACCAGACCGGGTAGGTCGTTAGGGGTTATTTGGGGGTATTTTTGTACTTTTTTGGATTTGGGATTTTCTAAAAAGTGCTCTTATCACATATTAGACGTGTGGATATGATGTTGAGGGTTGTGACCTTCGAATCGATACCTTTTTTGACATATGTTCATTTTTGGTTTAAACGAGATCGGGTGGGTCATTTTGGGTAGTTTGGGGGCATTTCTATACTTGTTGGGTTTGATATTTTCTAAAAAGTGTGCTTATCTCTTATTAGACGTGCGGATGCGATGTTGAGGGTTGTGACTGTCGAATTGATACCTATTTTGACATATGTTCATTTCGGTTTAAACCAGACTGGGAGGGTCGTTTTGGGTTATTTGGGGGCATTTGTGTACCTTTTTGGGTTTGGGATTTTCTAAAAAGTGTCATTATCTCTTATTAGACATGTGGATGTGTTGTTGAGGGTCCTGACCTTCGAATCGATACCTATTTCGACATATGTTCGCTTTTGGCTTAAATCAGACCGGGTGGGTCGTTTGGGGTTATTTGGGGGCATTTCTGTAGTTTTTGGGTTTGCGATTTTTCAAAAAATGTCCTTATCTCTTATTAGATGTGTGGATGCGATGTTGAGGGTCGTGACTTTCGGATCGATACTTATTTTGGCATATGTTCATTTTCGATTTAAACCAGACTGGGTGGGTTGTTTGGTGTTATTCGGGGGCATTTTTGTACTTTTTTGTGTTGGTATTTTTTAAAAAGTGTCCTTATCTCTTATTAGACGTGTGGATGCGATTTTGTGGGTCGTGACCTTCGAATCGATACCAATTTCGGCATATGTTCATGTTTTTATTTAAATCAGACCGGGTGGGTCGTTTGGGGTTATTTGGGGGCATTTCTGTACTTTTTTGGGTTTTGTATTTACTAAAAAGTGTCCTTATCTCTAATTAGATGTGGGGATGCGATGTTGAGGGACGAGACCTTCCAATCGATACCTATTTCGACATATGTTCATTTTCGGTTTAAACCAGACCGGGTAGGTCGTTTGGGGTTATTTAGGGGCATTTCTGTTATTTTTTGGGCTTGGGATTTTCTAAATTGTGTCCTTATCTCTTGTTAGACTTGTCGAAGCGATGTTGAGGGTTGTGACCTTCGAATCTATCCCTATTTCGACATATATTCACTTTCGGTCTAAACCAGATCTCGGGGGTCGTTTGGGGTTATTTGGGGGCATTTCTCAAATTTTCGGGGCTTCGGATTTTCTAAAAAGAGTCCTTATCTCTTATTAAACTTGTGGATTCGATGCTGAGGGTCGTGACCTTCGAATTGATACCTATTCCCACATATGTTCGCTTTTGGTTTAAACTAAACTGGTTGGGTCGTTTGGGGTTATTTAGGGGCATTCCTATACTTTTTTGGGTTTAAGATTTTCTAAAAAGTGTCCTTATCTCTTGTTAGACATGTGGATGCTATGTTAAGGGTCGTGACCTTCGAATCGATACCTATTTTGAGATATGTTCATTTTCAGTTTAAACCAAACAGGGTGGGTCGTTTCAGGCTATTTGGGGGAATTTCTGTACCTTTTTGGGTTTGCGATTTTGCAAAAAATGCCCTTATCTCTTATTAGACATGTGGATGCTTTGTTGAGGGTCGTGACCGTTGAATCGATACCTATTTCGGCATATGTTCATTTTCAATTTAATCCAGACCGGGTGGGTTGTTTGGGGTTATTTGGGGGCATTTCTGTACTTTTTTGGGTTTGGTATTTTCTAAAAAGTGTCCTTATCTCTTATTAGACATGTGGATACGATGTTGAGGGCCGTGACCTTCGAATCGATACCTATTTCGGCAAATGTTCATTTTCGATTTAAATCAGACCGGGTGGATCATTAGGGGTTATTTGGGGGCATTTCTATACTTTTTTGGGTTTGGGATTTTTTAAAAAGTGTCCCTATCTCTTATTAGACGTGTGGATGCGATGTTGAGGGTCGTGACCATCGAATCGATACCTATTTCGGCATATGTTCATTTTCGATTTAAACCAGACCGGGTGGGTCGTTTCGGGTTATTTGGGGGCATTTCTGTACTTTTGGTTTAGTATCTTCTAAAAAGTGTCCTTATCTCTTATTAGACGTGTGGATGCGATGTTGAGGGTTGTGACCTGCGAATCGATACCTATTTCGATATATGATCATTTTAGGTTTAAACCAAACCAGGTGGGTAGTTTGGGGTTTTCTTGAGGCATTTCAGTACTTTTTTGGGTTTGGGATTTCTAAAAAGTGTCATTATCTCTAATTAGACGTGTGGATACGATGTTGAGGGTTGTGACCTTCAAATCGATACGTTTTTCGATATATGTTCATTTTCGGTTTAAACCAAATCTGGTGGGTCATTTGGGGTTATTTGGGGACATTTCTGTATTTTTTTAGGTTTGGTATTTTCTAAAAAGTGTCCTTATCTCTAATTAGACGTGTGGATGCGATGTTGAGGATCGGGACCTTCGAATCGATACCTATTTCGACATATGTTTTTTTTCCATTTAAACCAGATCGGGTGGGTCGTTTAAGGTTATTTGGGGGCATTTTTATAAATTTTTGGTCTTGGGATTTTCTAAAACTGTCCTTATCTCTTATTAGACGTGTGGATGCGATATTAAGGGTCGTGACTTTCGAATCGATACCTATTTTAACGTATGTTCGCTTTCGATTTAAACCTGACCATGTGGGTCGTTTGGGGTTATTTGGGGGCATTTCTATAATTTTCTGGGCTTGGGATTTTCTAAAAAGTGTCCTAATCTCTTATTAGACGTGTGGATGCGATGTTGAGGGTCGTGACCTTCGAATCGATACCTATTCTGACATATGTTCGATTTTGGTTTGAACCACTGTTAGCAAAAATGCGTTTAAAACTCCATTTTAAACACATTCCTGTTTTTAACTGTTTTAAACACGTTTTGCCGTATGCTTTCCAAACATACGGTAAAAAATGGCAAATGGCAAGCATTCCTGTTTTAAACGCGGTTAAAACACGTTTCCGTTTTGACCATATCTCTCTCTTCCGAACTCTGATCGGCTTAATTCTTTCACCGATGCAAAGATGACTCGAAGGGGTACATTTTTCATGATATCACCTTCAACTCAAAGTCAATGCATGGATACCGGAAATAGAAGCATGTATTTTGAATAAAAAATCCTCCATTTATATGAGAATAGTGGCATTTTTTTGGTTCCGTTTTTTTGAAATATAAACGTTTAAAACCCGTACCGCCCGTTTTCCATTTTTTACCATTCTTCCATTTTTTGACCATTTTATTTGACTGTCCGTTTGTAATTTTTTACCTTTTAAAACCCGTACCGTAAAATTCTGTTTTATTATAGTTGCCCTTTTTGCTAACTTTGGTTTGAACCAAACCGGGTGGGTCGTTTGGGGTTATTAGGGGGCAATTTTGTACATTTTTGGGTTTGGGATTTTCTAAGAAGTGTCCTTATCACTTATTAGACATGTGGATGCGATGTTGAGGGTCGTGACCTACGAATCGATACCGATTTCGGCATAAGTTCATTTTCGGTTTAAACCAGACCGAGTAGGTCGTTTAGGCTTATTTGGGGCCATTTCTGTGCTTTTAAGGGTTTGGTAATTTCTAAAAAGTGTCCTTATCTCTTATTAGATGTGTGGATGCGATGTTTACGGTCGTGACCATCGAATCGATACCTATTTCGACATATGTTTATTTTCGGGTTAAACAAGACTGGGTGGGTCGTTTGGGGTTAATTGGGGGCATTTCTGTACCTTTTTGGGTTTGCAATTTTTCAAAAAATGTACTTATCTCGTATTAGACGTGTGGATGCGATGTTGGGGGTCGTGACCTTCGAATCAATACCTATTTTGGCATATGTTCATTTTCGGTTTAAACCAAACCAGGTGGGTCGTTTGGTGTTATTAGGGGGCATTTCTATACTTTTTTGGGTTTGGTATTTTCTAAAAAGTGTATTTATCTCTTATTAGACGTGTGGATGCGATGTTAAGGGTCGTGACCTTCGAATTGATACCAATTTTGGCATATGTTCATTTTTTATTTAAATCAGACCGGGTGGTTAGTTTGGGGTTATTTGGGGGCATTTCTATACTTCTTTGGGCTTGGGATTTCCTAAAAAGTTTCCTTATCACTTATTAGACGTGGGGATGCGATGTTGTGGGTCGTGATCGTCAAATCGAAACGTATTTCGACATATGTTCATTTTCGGTTTAAACCATACCGGGTAGGTGGTTTGGGGTTATTTGGGGGCATTTCTGTACTTTTTTGGGTTTGGTATTTTCTAAAAAGTGTCTTTATCTCTTAATAGACGTGTTGATGCGATGTTGAGGGTCGTGACCTTCGAATCGATACCAATTTCGACATATGTTCATTTTCGATTTAAACCATACCGGGTGGGTCATTTGGGATTATTTTGGGGCATTTTTGTACGTTTTTGGATCTGGCATTTTCTAAAAAGTTTCCGTATCTCTTATTCGATGTGTGAACGCGATGTTGAGTGTCGGGACCTTCGAATCGATACCTATTTCGACAATTGTTTATTTTCGGTTTAAACTAGACCGGGTAAGTCGTTTGGGGTTATTTGGGAGCATTTCTGTACTTTTTTGGGCTTGGGATTTTCTAAAAAGTGTCCTTATCTCTTATTAGATATGTGGATACGATGTTGAGGGTCGTGACCTTCGAATCGATGCCTATTTTGACATATGTTCGCTTTCGATTTAAACCAGACCGGGTGGGTTGTTTGGGGTTATTTGTGGGGATTTCTATAATTTTCGGGGCTTGGGATTTTTTAAAAAGAGTCCTTATCTCTTATTAGACATGTGGATTCGATGTTGAGGGTCGTGACCATTGAATCGATACCTATTTCGGCATATGTTCATTTTTTATTTAAACCTGAGTAGGTGGGTCCTTTGGGGTTATTTGGGGGCATTTCTGTACTTTTTTGGGTTTGATATTTTCAAAAAAGCCTCCTTGTCTCTTATTAGACTTGTGGGTGCGATGTTGTGGTCGTGTCGTTCGAATCGATACCTATATCGACACATGTTCATTTTCGGTTTAAACCAGACAGGCGGGGTCATTTGGGGTTATTTGGGGGTATTTCTGTACTTTTTGGGTTTGGTATTTTCTAAAAAGTGTCCCTATCTCTTATCAGATGTGTGGATGCGATGTTGAGGGTCGGGACCTGCGAATCGGTACTTATTTTGACATATGTTCATTTTAGGTTTAAACCAGACCGGGTGGTCAGTTTGGGGTTATTTGGGGCATTTCTGTACTTCTTTGGGCTTAGGATTTTCTAAAAAGTGTCATTTTATCTTATTAGACGTGCGGATGCGATGTTTAGGGTCGTGACCGTCGAATTTAAACCTATTTCGACATATGTTCATTTTTGGTTTAAACCAGAACGGGTGAGTTGTTTGGGGTTATTTGGGGGCATTTCTATAATTTTTTTAGTTTGATATTTTCTAAAAAGCGTCTTTATCTCATATTGGACGTGTGGATGCGATGTTGAGGGTCGTGACCTTTGAATTGATACCTTGCACGACATATGTTCATTTTCGGTTTAAACCAGACCTGGTGGGTTGTTTGGTGTTATTTGGGGCATTTCTGTACTTTTTTGGGTTTGATATTTTCTAAAAAGTGTCCTTATCTTTTATTAGACGCGTGGATGCGATGTTGAGTGTTGTGACCTTCGAATCGATACCTATTTCGGCATATGTTCGTTTTCGATTTAAACCAGACCAGGTGGATCGTTTGGGGTTATTTGGGGGCATTTTTGTACTTTTTTGGGTTTGGTATTTTCTAAAAAGTGTCCTTATCTCTTATTAGAGGTGTGGATGCGATGTTGAGGGTCGGGACCTTCGAAGCGATACCTATTTTGACATATGTTCATTTTTTCTTTAAACCAGACCAGGTGGGTCGTTTGGGTTTTTTGGGGGCAATTCTATAATTTTTTGGGCTTGGGATTTTCTAAAAAGTGTCCTTATCTCTTATTAGACATGTGGATGCGATGTTGAGGGTCGTACCTTCGAATCGATACCTATTTTGACATATGTTCGCTTTCGGTTTAAACTAGACCGGGTGGGTTGTTTGGGGTTATTTGTGTGGATTTCTATAATTTTCGGGGCTTGGGATTTTCTAAAAAGAGTCCTTATCTCTTATAAAACGTGTAGATGCGATGTTGAGGGTCGTGACCTTCGAATGAATACCTATTCGGACATATGTTCGCTTTTGGTTTAAACCAAATCCGGTGGGTCGTTTGGGGTTATTTGGGGGCATTTCTGTACTTTTTTGTATTTTGGATTTTCTAAAAAGTGTCCATATCTCTTATTAGACATGTGGATTCGATGTTGAGGATCGTGACCATCGAATCGATACCTATTTCGGCATATGTTCATTTTCGGTTTAAACCAGACTAGGTGGGTCATTTGGTGTTATTTGGGGGCATTTCTGTATTTTTTTGGTTTGATATTTTCAAAAAAGTCTCCTATTTTGACGTATGATCATTTTCGGTTTAAACCAAACCAGGCGGGTTGTTTGGGGTTATTTGAGGGCATTTCAGTACTTTTTTGGGTTTGGGATTTTCTAAAAAGTGTCCTTATCTCTAATTAGACGTGTGGATACAATGTTGTGGATCGTGACGTTTGAATCGTTACCTATATCGACATATGTTCATTTTCGGTTTAAACCAGACAGGCTGGGTCGTTTGGGGTTATTTGGAGGTATTTCTGTACTTTTTTGGGTTTAGTATTTTCAAAAAAGTGCCATTTTCTTTTATTAGATGTGTGGATGCGATGTTGAGGGTCGGGACCTTCGAATCAATACCTATTTTGACATATGTTCATTTTCGGTTTAAACCAGACCAGGTGGGTCGTTTGGTGTTATTTGGGGGCATTTCTGTACTTTTTTACGTTTGGTATTTTCTAAAAAGTGTCCTTATTTCTTGTTAAACGTGTGGATGTGTTGTTGAGAGTCGTGACCTTAATATCGATACCAATTTTGGCATATGTTCATTTTCGATTTAAATCAGGCCGGGTGGTCAGTTTGGGGTTATTTGGGGGCATTTCTGTACTTCTTTGGGCTTATGATTTTCTAAAAAGTGTCATTATCTCTTATTAGACGTGCGGCTGCGATGTTTAGGGTCGTGACCGTCGAATTGAAACCTATTTTGACATATGTTCATTTTCGGTTTAAGCCAGATCGGGTGGGTCGTTTTGGGTTATTTGGGGGATTTTATGTACTTTTTTGGGTTTGGTTTTTTCTAAAAAGTGTCTTGATCTCTTATTAGACGTGTGGATGCGATGTTAAGGGTCGTAACCATCGAATTGATACCTATTTCGACAAATGTTCATTTTTTGTTTAAACCAGACCGAATGGGTCGTTTGGTGTTATTTGGGGGCATTTCTGTACTTTCTTGTATTTGGTATTTTCTAAAAAGTGTCCTTATTTCTTGTTAAACGTGTGGATGTGTTGTTGAGGGTCGTGACCTTAATATCGATACCAATTTTGGCATGTGTTCATTTTTGGTTTAAATCAGGCCGGGTGGTCTGTTTGGGGTTATTTGGGGACATTTCTGTACTTCTTTGGGCTTAGAATTTTCTAAAAAGTTTCATTATCTCTTATTAGACGTGCGGATGCGATGTTTAGGGTCGTGACCGTTGAATTGAAACCTATTTTGACATATGTTCATTTTCGGTTTAAGGCAGCCTGGTCAGCCGTTTTGGGTTATTTGGGGGCATTTCTGTACTTTTTTGGGTTTGGTTTTTTTTTAAAAGTGTCTTTATCTCTTATTAGACGTGTGGATGCGATGTTGAGGGTCGTGACCGTCGAATTGATACCTATTTTGGCAATTGTTCATTTTTGGTTTAAACCAGACCGAATGGGTCGTTCGGCGTTATTTGGGGGCATTTCTATACTTTTTTGGGTTTGGGATTTTGTAAAAAGTGTCGTTATCTCTTATTAGACGTGTGGATGCTATTTTGAGGGTCGTGACCTTCGAATCGATACCTATTTTGACTTATGTTCGATTTCGATTTAAACCAGACTGGGTGGTTCGTTTGGTGTTATCTGGGGGCATTTCTGTACTTTTTTGGGTTTGGTACTTTCTAAAAAGTGTCCTTATCTCTTATTAGAGGTGTGGATGCGATGTTGAGGGTCAGGACCTTCAAATCGATACCTATTTCGACATATGTTCATTTTCGGTTTAAACCAGACTAGGTGGGTGGTTTGGGGTTACTTGGGGGCATTTCTGTCCTTTTTTTGGTTTTGTATTTTCTAAAAAGTCTCCTAGTCTCTTATTAAATGTGTGGATGCGATGTTGAGGGTTGTGACCTACGAATCGATACCTATTTTGACGTATGATCATTTTCGGTTTAAACCAAACCAGGTGGGTCGTTTGGGGTTATTTGGGGGCATTTCAGTACTTTTTTGGGTTTGGAATTTTCTAAAAAGTGTCCTTATCTCTAATTAGACGTGCGGATGCGATGTTTAGGGTCGTGACCGTCGAATTGAAACCTATTTCGCCATATGTTCATTTTCGATTTAAGCCAGACTGGGTGGGTCATTTTGGATTATTTGGGGGATTTTATGTACTTTTTTGGGTTTGGTTTTTTCTAAAAAGTGTCTTTATCTCTTATTAGACATGTGGATGCGATGTTGAGGGTCGTGACCGTCGAATTGATACCTATTTCGACAAATGTTCATTTTCGGTTTAAACCAGATTGAATGGGTCGTTTGGTGTTATTTGGGGGCATTTCTGTACTTTTTTGTGTTTAGTATTTTTTAAAAAGTGTCCTTATTTCTTGTTAAACGTGTGGATGTGTTGTTGAGGGTCGTGACCTTAATATCGATACCAATTTTGGCATATGTTCATTTTCGGTATAAATCAGGTCGGGTGGTCTCTTTGGTGTTATTTGGGGGCATTTCTGTACTTCTTTGGGCTTAGGATTTTCTAAAAAGTGTCATTATCTCTTATTAAACGTGCGGATGCGATGTTTAGGGTCGTGACCATCGAATTGAAACCTATTCCGACATATGTTCATTTTCGGTTTAAACCAGAACGGGTGTGTTGTTTGGGGTTATTTGGGGGCATTTCTATAATTTTTTGGGTTTGATATTTTCTAAAATGTGTCTTTTACTCATTTTAGATGTGTGGATGCGATGTTGAGGGTCGTGACCTTTGAATTGATACCTTGCACGACATATGTTCATTTTCGGTTTAAATCAGACCTTGTGGGTTGTTTGGTGTTATTTGGGCATTTCTGTACTTTTTTGGGTTTGATATTTTCTTAAAAGTGTCCTTGTCTTTTATTAGACGTGTGGATGCGATGTTGAGGGTCATGACCTTCGAATCCATTCCTATTTTGGCATATGTTTATTTTTTATTTAAACTAGACCGGGTGGATCGTTAAGGGTTATTTGGGGGCATTTTTGTACTTTTTTGGGTTTAGTATTTTCTAAAAATGTCCTTATCTCTTATTAGTGGTGTGGATGCAATGTTGAGGGTCGGGACCTTCGAATCGATACCTATTTCGAAATATGTTCATTTTCGGTTTAAACCAGAACAGGTGGGTCGTTCAGGATTATTTGGGGGCAATTCCATAATTTTTTGGGCCTGGGATTTTCTAAAAAGTGTCCTTATCTCTTATTAGACATGTGGATGCGATGTTGAGGGTCATACCTTCGAATCGATACCCATTTCGGCATATGTTCGCTTTCGGTTTAAACCTGACCGGGTGGGTTGTTTAGGGGTTATTTGTGGGGATTTCTATAATTTTTGGGGCTTGAGATTTTCTAAAAAGAGTCCTTATCTCTTATGAAACGTGTGGATGCGAAGTTCAGGGTCCTGACCTTCGAATCAATACCTATTCGGACATATGTTCGCTTTTGGTTTAAACCAAATCGGGTGGGTCGTTTGGGGTTATTTGGGGGCATTTTTGTACCTTTTTGAGTTTGGGAATTTCAAAAAAGTGTCCTTATCTCTTATTAGACATGTGGATTCGATGTTGAGGATCGTGACCATCGAATCGATACCTATTTCGGTATATGTTCATTTTCGGTTTAAACCAGAGTAGGTGGGTCGTTTGGGTTTATTTGGGGGCATTTCTATACTTTTTTGGGCTTGGTATTTTCAAAAAAGTCTCCTTGTTTCTTATTAGACGTGTGGATGCGATGTTGAGGGTTGTGACCTGCGAATCGATACCTATTTCGACGTATGGTAATTTTTGGTTTAAACAAAACCAGGTGGGTCGTTTGGTGTTATTTGGGGGCATTTCTGTACTTTTTTGCGTTTGGTATTTTTTAAAAAGTGTCCTTATTTCTTATTATACATGTGGATGCGTTGTTGGGGGTCGTGACCTTCATATCGATACCAATTTTGGCATAAGTTCATTTTCGATTTAAATCAGACCGGGTGGTCAGTTTGGGGTTATTTGGGGGCATTTCTGTACTTCTTTGGGCTTAGGATTTTCTAAAAAGTGTCATTTTCTCTTATTAGACGTGCGGATGCGATGTTTAGGGTCGTGGCCGTCGAATTGAAACCTATTTCGACATATATTCATTTTTTATTTAAACCAGAACGGGTGAGTTGTATGGGGTTATTTGGGGGCATTTCTATAATTTTTGGGTTTTGATATTTTCTAAAAAGCGTCTTTATCTCGTATTAGACGTGTGGATGCGATGTTGAGGGTCCTGACCTTTGAATTGATACCTTGCACGACATATGTTCATTTTTTGTTTAAACCAAACCTGGTGGGGTTGTTTGGTGTTATTTGGGGCATTTCTGTACTTTTTTGGGTTTGATATTTTCTAAAAAGTGTCCTTGTCTTTCATTAGACGCGTGGATGCGATGTTGAGGGTTGTGACCTTCAAATTGATACCTATTTCAGCATATGTTCATTTTCGATTTAAACCAGACCGGGTGGATCGTTTGGGGTTATTTGGGGGCATTTTTGTACTTTTTTGGGTTTGGTATTTTCTAAAAAGTGTCCTTATCTCTTATTAGAGGTGTGGATGCGATGTTGAGGGTCGGGACCTTCTAATCGATACCTATTTCGACATATATTCATTTTCGATTTAAGCCAGACCAGGTGGGTCGTTTCGGTTATTTGGGAGCAATTCTATAATTTTTTGGGCT
>NW_025317858.1:0-25193 GCF_018873765.1 Telopea speciosissima
AGTGAAGCTACCAAGTATTTGGGTGTCTAGTGTATGATCCACCATATCATTCAGAGAACAGCAGTGGAGTAGAAATAGAGTTTATGGTTGAGAAAAAAAAAAGCTTTTGCCTTTAATGCCTGAAAAGAAAGTATGGTAAAAAATACTCAATGCCTAAGTCTTTGGTTCCATCGATGCTATGAGTGGTTTACTTGAAGGTGAGTAGTATTCAAAAAATATGAGGAGATCCCTTAATCTTGATGCATGCTTGTTACTTAAATCGATGTGGGGTGATAAAATTCAAGTGTGGGGGAATCTTTGGCTCCTTGATCTTGAGTTGAGTACTTTTAGAGCTTGTGTGCACTATCTTACTTATGCCATGATTAAAACTTGCAGAATTCTTTCTTATTGAATTTTGGGTGTATATTCACTGCAAACACCCACGAGACAAAAGTCGTCCACTAGGGGTTACCTAGGGGTTTAAAGGCTTGTTGCACATGCTAAGTCCAATCGTGATTCCTACGAAAGTGAGTTAATATTTTTTTTGCATTCTAGGTTAGTTTTTCTTTTTGTTTACTTGAGGACAAGTAACGTTCAAGTGTGGGAGAATCTGATGAGTACATTTATGTGTGAAATCTTAGGGCATAAATCATACATTTTACCACATTGGATAGAGTTACTTTGGTGCTTTTTTTATTTTTTTTTTATAAGTAAGATTTGTATTACTAAGAAAAGAAAAATGTACAAAGAAAGGCATCCTTTAAGAACCCAAAAACGGGGAAAAGGACCCTAAGCAAGATAGGACAGGCCCTATCAAACAGCAAGGAGAAAGAAAACCCCTAAGGCTACATCCTATAATAGGTTACTAGCTCCTTATCTTTCTTTATGAGAATGGTCAGCTCCGGAGGGAAAGACTCAGGCTCCCAATAGGTTCCAGAGGGGTCAGTAGGGAGGGACGCCTTAAGCTCCATGGATAGCACCGAAAGATCTTCCCCTAGACCAGCATAGGCAGCTATGGGGTCCCCACATCCATCACGAATGAGGCCTCCAAAGCTTGCTTTGTCATCTGCAAGAGACCCATCACAATGGAGAGCAACCATATTCGGATTAGGGGCAAACCAAGAGCAGGCCTTTGGAATTCGAGCAGCCCAATGAACTTGAAGACCCCATTTGGTAGCAATATGAAGGTTGGCAGTAGTAGGGTCACCCACCAAAGAAATGGAAGATAATCTGCCAATAACATCCCCCTTTATAGCCCCTATGATCTGGTCCTTAGGTCTGATTTTGTTCCTGAAAATTCTGAAATTTCTCTCCGACCAGATATGCTTGATTGTGGCACAGAACGCAAGCTTGGTGACCAGCCCCAACTTCCCTGCTCTACCTACGGCATATCTAACCGAGATGGTTGCATCAATGACATTGCTTGGCATGGTTCCATCATGAAAGCAAAGCTCATACATAATTTTCCAAATGTCAGTAGAGAAGGGGCACCCAAAGAAAAGATGATTCCTGCTTTCAGTTCCAGCCCAGCAAAACTCACAATGATGAGGAGCCAGAATATGTCTATGAATGAGGTTGTCCCTTGTAGGGAGGGCATCCGAAAGGCATCTCCAAGCTATAAAGCAATGGGAATTAATACCCCTTTCAAACCAAACAGCTTCACTCCAATCTGTATGGGCAGTTCTTGTGCGGATAGCATTCCAGGCTGATTTGGAAGTGAAATTACCCGAAGAGTTGCCAATCCAAACTGTCAAATCCGGAACCTCATCGTGAAATTTTTCAATGGTTGGAAGGGCCCTCCAATTATCAATGAGGTCAAAAGATGTAGAGGGGCCAAGGTACCAATCTCCATCATGCACAATCTCCTTGACACACGTATGTCGGGCAGCAGGAGAGTAGGAGCCTGCGTCGTAGCATATCCTGCTACCAAATCTATTCAAGAGAACTCCAAACAGGTGCCAATTATCAAGCCAAAGCTTTGTAGCAGCCCCATCCCCAATGATAGTTTTGATAAGGGGAAGGGCTTTGTCCCTATACTTCAAAACTTTACGCCAGACCCAAGAGCAGTTGTTGAGACCCTTGACTATCCAAAGAGACTCTTGCTTTAGGTATCTTTGCTGAACCCACTTAACCCAAAGCCGATCCTGCTTGAGGCAATCCACCAAATTTGCTTCATAATTCCAAGCAATGTTCATTTCTTTGATCCGCTTGATTCCCAAACCTCCCACCGATTTTGGTTTACGGACCGCATCCCAAGAAATAAAGTGGGTCTTCCTTTGAAGAGAGGGGCCGACCAAAGGAAGTTAGAGAACATAGACTCGACTTGGTGATAACATTACCAGGAAGGCCGAAAATCCCTACCCAGTAAATGTAACTTCCTTAAAGAACTGAAGCTAAGAGTTGAAGAAGACCAGCACTAGAGAGGAATCTAGCCTTCCACCCTTCCAACTTTCGACAAACCAAGTCCAAGATGGGGCTGCAATCTTTCATGGATAACCTGCCGGACACAAGAGGAACTCCAAGGTACCTAATAGGCAGCTTGGTCTCCGAAAAACCCATTAAATCCAAAAGTTCCAGACTGCTAGTTTGGGTAAGGCCCCGTAAAATAATAGAGGACTTAGATCTATTAAGTTGAAGCCCAGAGAGGGCAGCAAACTCATGCAGACCCCACAAACTAGCTAAAATAGAATCGCGGTTCCCCTTCACAAAAATCATAAGGTCATCTGCAAAAATGAGGTGTGAAAGGTGAAATGATTTACAGCGGGGCAGCAGCTTAATCTGACCATCAATCTCAAGCCTTCGCATAATTACAGAGAAGGCCTCCATAGCAAGGGTTAATAGATAGGGGGACAGTGGATCCCCTTGTCTAATCCCTCTCCCTCCATTGAAGAAACCTGTCGGGCTACCATGTATAAGGACAGAGAACATAGGAGTGGTTACACAGGCCTTCACCCACCCTATGAACTTATCTGAGAATCCCATTCTTCCCATCACATCAAACAAATATTTCCTACTTAGAGAGTCGTAGGCCTTGTGAAGATCCACCTTCAAAATCGAGAGGGCTAGCGACTTTTTGTTCGATACCTCGCACAATATCATGGCAAACAAGTATATTGTCAACAATAGACCGCCCTTGATGAAAGCGATCGATTATGGTGACCACACTCCCAATAACATGCTGGATCCTATTGGAAAGGATTTTAGTAATAATCTTGTATAGGAGATTACATAAAGCAATTGGCCGAAACCCCACAAAAGTGGAGACATCCCCTGACTTCAGAACCAAAGTAATAAAGGTTCCATTAATAGAACGGGGCATGAAGGAGTTCGCAAAGAACCATTGGACGGCATGTGTTACCTCCTCACCAATGACCTCCCACGAGTGCTTGTAAAAGTCAGCCCCGAAACCATCAGGCCCTGGGGCTTTAGAGTCTTTCAAACTAAACACAACTCTTTTAACCTCGTCTCCATTTACCTCCTTGCCAAGCTCCATATTTTGCGATTCGAAAACCACCCCCAAAAGGGGAATCGAGGGGGGGCAAGAGCCCAAATCAGTGTAATCTGACCCGAATAGCTTCTTGTAGAAAAGAACAGCCTCTTCTTTCATATCCTTAGCCCTTAGTGTTAGTGAGTGTATTTCCAGCCTGATCCATGACCTCCAAGATATGGTTTCTGTTTTGCCTACTTTGCATGGACTTATGGAAAAAACTGTTGTTGCCATCTCCCAACTCAAGCCACCTAACCCTTGATTTCTCCTTAAGAAACCTTTCTTCCATTTGCAGAGCGTAGCCCACAGCTTGCCTTTAGCTTCCTTCTCCAATACAACAAGGGAATCATCAAGGGGATAAAGAGAAAGGTCATACTGAATTCGGCCAAGATCATGTTCTGCATCCTTAACATTTTTGAAGACATCTCCGATACTCTCCTTATTCCAACATTTAAGCTCAGATTTCACATTCGTTAACTTTGGTGCTTTCTTATGCTTTTCAGGTTTTTGGGCTATTTTATGCTATTCTGGACTATCGGGAGCCACATGTCCCAATCTACACGTAAAGTCATCATTTTTCTTTCCATGGCTGTAAAGAAGACTAAATTTGGAGCAAGATGGACATAACGGAATTCAGTTACGCATACATTTAGGCCTCCATGCAGTTGATTATTCTTTTCAACCCAAGAAAGGATAATGGGTCAGAAATGAGCTGTAATGCAAGCCCATAGCCATTCTGCCACTTCCCAAGGACATTTTTGGCATCAAAAGAGGTCTTGCTAATCAATGGTGGAGATCTACTGCAAGGACAGGACCGTTTCGATAATTTCTCATTCTTGAAGAGAGAGAAGGACTGCTACCCACATGGGGGGACCCACACTACCACAGGGTTCCACGATTTTTCAAGGCCCATAGCTATCCACAATTTTTAGAGGGTGCACACACCCTCCACGATTTTTTTAGAGGACTTAATGGGCATTTTACTAATTGGTTGAGTGAAAATCCTAGTCATTACCCTTGCTCTCTCTCTCCTCCAACTTTTCAAGGGCACTTTTGGAATTCTACTTGGGATAGATTTCTTTTGAAAGATATTCTCTCATCTATGGAAGGTTGAAAAGTCAAAGATGTCTTTATCTCATTCCTTGGCGAAGACACCTACAAAGAAAAGGAAGCACAAGTTAGAATTAGAAAGTTACTTTTTAATAAATAGAAAGTTTATGTAGCTAGGATTCTTTTCTCTCCCTCTTTCTATTTTTTTTCTTTTTTCTTGGGATTCAAGGCATTGTAAAGGAGGAAGGAGAAGGGAATATTCCCTATTTTTGGATTTCCTCTCCCGCTCTCTCTCCTCTCCACGATTTTTAGAAGGAGAGGAGCTCCCAAAATCGTTGGAAGCTCCTCCCCCTCTTCTCCCTTCTCCCTACTTCCCCTATAAACATCCTATTATTTGGGTTGTAATTTGTTCAATTTTAGTGCAAGTTAAGTTCAATTCTTAGTGAAATTTTCTCTTCTTCTCCTTCCAATTTGTGATTTTTGGCTTTTAGTTCTTAGTTTTGATTTCATAAGATTAGTCTAATGGTTGTAATAGGTTTAATATATGCTTTTATGTCTTCAATATGGTTGTAATAATTCTAGTTTAAAGCTTTCTAGTCTAAGTTCCTAAGTTGATGACAAGACTTGGAGATTTGGAAGAGGAAGTAATGGTAGGATCATTCAAGTGTTCAAACTTCTTCACTTACGTTCATGCAAAGCCTAATTAGTTCATGCATTTCAACTTGGGTAGAAGGGAGTATCAATTTTTAATTTTTATTTTTATGTTCTTCTAATTCTTAACCCCTTAGTGCTTCTAGTTTTTAATTTCTTCTTATTCTCTACCTCTTTCTTCTTCTATTAATTTTATTTTAGTAGTATTCTCTACCTAGTTCAATCATGCTTTTAGGGTTTTATTTTTTTTTATTTATGCAACATCGTAGGATTTCAATTTAATTTTTATTTTTTTTTGTTTAAATTTCAGACTTGGTAGGCCGCTTTAAGTGTGAGAATCAATTTTCAATCCGGTTCAAGCCCCTCTCTTGGTCGCATTCTCCCTCTCTAATCTCCTTTTGGTTTTTTTTATATGGTTGTGGTGTGCGGCTGCATTTTTATTCCTTTCAATTCGCGTTAGTTTGATAGGTTAGATGCTCATGTGTTAGGACGCCAATTTAGTCCCTTAGATGCGTAATTTTGTTAGATGCTTGTGAGTTAGGACGTGTTAGTTTAATCGTCATTAGTTTAATTTAATACTTTAATTAGTTTGGTTCATTTTGCATGGCTTTAAAGTTAGTGAAATAGAGTGGCGTACATCTCTTCATGTTCGACCCGTAGCTACGATTGACCCGTACGCTTGTGGTATTATCTTAACTGAAACACAGCCTCTGGCAGCCAAGTGGTGGGCCCAGTTTAAAATCCACAAAGACCAGTGTAAAGAACACCCCTGGGGTCCATGATGACCTAACATGCATGGGGGAATGATGTGGCCACTGCCCATGGCCAGCAACCTTGGAAACTCAGCCTGTTCACATTTTTGAAATCTCTGGGCGATGCACTGGACGAGGCAGACATCACCCAGAGGCATCGCCCAGTGAATGGAATTTGACAGCTTTGATGTTCTGACTTGGGGATCCTCACCCTAGGGCCATGATACAGTGTAGGTGGAAAATGACCAGAATGCCCCTCCCCACATCTGTCCATGTGAATAAGTGCTTTGGGAACCCAAGTGGGCCCCGCAGGACTTGGAAACCCTGCCTGTGATTGGTCCTATAGCACTGTCAAGTTGGGGACAGCACTGTGTAAGAACCATGGATTCCGAAAAATCCAAAATCCCCCCGACAAAGGGGTTGGTTCTCGATGTGCGAACCGGATCTCATCGGTGAACCCTAAAGCAATGACCCTGATCCCTCCTAAGAAGGTAAACGGGTCAGTAGGAAGCCGCCACCTAGAAAGGGTCTAGGACCCATAGATTTCTCCCGCGAATGGGGAGAGACTAACTGACTCAATGGATAAGGTCATGGTCTTCCCAGGTCATTGGGCAAGTGTTAGGTTACGGACTGGGAAGGTGTTAGGCACCCAGTCCGCCCGGCCCGGAGCCGGTCATCCTTCTTTTGACCATCTGTCTGCACAAACCGGCTTGCAAACTCTAAAGCTAGGCATTCTAAATCTAGGTCATCCTAAACTAGGCACCTAAGGCTAGGTATCTAGGCACGACACAATCCTATACCAAATTTCTTTGTTATTCTACCTTAGGGTGTAGACAAACAAGTTAACAAAATGATTAAACTACCAAGGCAAAGATATACAAAACATGCAATATGAGTACAGCATAATGATCAAGAAATAGAGAGCATGAAGAAAGACAAATTAATCAAACATATCAATGAAGGTTTAGAACATCCTCGGGCTAGATGACGGGCTAGCCCAAGTCCCATCTCAAAGATCATACACCTACGTCCCTCAGGATCCCATCGTGTAACATTCCAACTCGGGCCACTAGATGGGCGTTTGCACTCCTTCGCACATGCTCCAAATCCACAATGGGTCATTGAGCCAGTGTTTAGACACCCATGACCCGAACGGTCCCTAAGCAAGGTCTCAAGTGATCTGAAGCGGGGTAGGGGACCAACATGAGGACTATGTTGATAGACCGGGATTTGAAATCCCAATACAAGTCATAGCCTCATTGGTTTTCACGGCATGATGTCAAGATCACATGGAACCCTACATTCTACCCAAGACATTTCAAGAAAATCATTTGGAGTCCCATAACCCCGATTCGAAATGAAATGAATTAGATGGAGTGTAATTATTTAATCCTAAGTCCATGCTAAAAATGCACTCATGGGCCCAAAGGAATGGGCCCAAACTCCCCACTCAACTAAATCAGGTTAATGGGTCAGCGCCCAAAGCCAAGGCCAAAGCCAAAGCCAAATGGCCCCAAACAAAATGGGCCCAAATTGGAAATACAGGCGTACAGCCCATACCCAAAATCCCAACTAAATCAAATCCAAGTCTCATAATTTCAAGCCCAAGCCCAATTTATAACACACGGGCCATTGTCCAAAAATCCATGCCCATTTCTAACGGGCCGGTTAAAATCTGAAATTAATCTTTAATAGATGGGCATCAAAATGGACCCAAATTTAGCCAAAATCAAGACCTGCCAATTTTGGAATCTGAAACTCACATTTTCTAACCGAATTTAAAACCGGATTGGTTTAGCCCACAGGCCCATATCAAGCAATACCCAACCCTGATTCAAATATCAAAAACTAATGGCAGAATTTCCAAGACTTTCACACCCAAGGTTCATGCTATTTCGCTTGTACCGAAAACACAAAAATAATCAAAAACAAAGAGTAGGGGATCCGACATCAAACATTGCAAAGAAATGGTATGGAACCATAGCATACAGAATGGGCAGAATGGTAGAGGGATCGGGACATGGCGACATCTTACATTCAATCAAACAATAATCACAATATGCACTTGACATGAATAGACAAAATAGCAGAGATTGGAGCAAAACAGCATATATGAATTAAAATGAAATAAAGCAAAATGAACAAGGGCAGAATTTCACCTGAGGGGTCTTCTTGGAGCTCCCAATGCAATCAGCAGCTTGTGATGGTCACGAACCAGAGAGGGTAGGGATTATTACAAGTTGGGGAAATAAAAAGGGGGAAGGGAGTTATTTACAAATCTCTCAAAGAGAAACAAACATGACGAACAAAATGAACGAAATGAAGTGAAAAGAAGAAAGCAGCATGAATCACCACAGCAACAGTATCTCCTTTCACCTCATGGACGTTGCAGACCAGGCTCACCGAGCTTAATTGGTGCTGTAGTTCATTGTCATCGCATCAGCATCACTGCCACTCTCGAAGATGGGTTTCAGAAAATGGGAAGATAGAATTGGTGCAAAGTGCAGAAAACAGATACCGTAAGAGGACTAAAATGGAATCGGTGGTGATGGGTAAATCAGATATGGATTGTCTGATTTAAAAGAAACTAAACAGGATGAGAAGAAAAATAGAAAAACGTAGTAGGTCGGTTGAGATGGAGAGTAGAGGTAATTTTGGAAGAAAATAAAAATAAGGGAGGAAGATCCGGATGAACCTTTTGAAATCAAAATGAAGAATGGGAGATGGAGATGGGATGGTGGGGGTATTTTGGATTTTAAAAACAACAAATCAAAATAAAAGAAAAATGGCTCGGTGGATTCCAGAAATAAAAGAAGAGATAAAATTAATGAAGAGAAATCAAGAAATAGGACAAGAAGAAGAGAGAATCCACGGTGCTGCCGCCACCGGTGGGTCTTTCTTCCCTGACTCAGAGGAGTTCTCGGCTAGCTATCTCAGTTCCAGACTCCATTTTCGTTTTCTTCAATCCTCTCTCTAGTCTCTCATTCTGTCTTCTCTTTCTTTCTCTCTGCAACGCTCCTTCTTTTTCCTTTCTGCCACGCTCCTTTTCTCTCTGTTTTCACTCTCCTTCTTTCTTCTTTTCTGTGTTTTCTCTCCTCCCCCTTGTAACTGTCTCCTTTTTTATTTCTCACTCTCTCTGGTTTTGAAGACCCCCTCTCACTTTTCCTTTTTTTCTTCTCTTCCCTCTCTCTCCTCTCCTCTCACTGTTCCTTCTCTCTTTTTCCGTTTCTTTTTTTTGGCCATCCTCTCTCCGTTTTTCTCTCTCCCCTTTTGAGAAATGGGCTGCTCCCCCCTTTCAAACATTTCCTTCTTTTCTTTATAAAGCTCCTATCTAGGGTTTAGGCTGTTACTGTTTTACCCCTTTACCAACCTAAGTCTAGATTTTCTTTCTTCTTTTACTTTCCCATTTTACCCCTCTCTTTTAGGTTTTAGATATCTGCTTTTAAAAGCCTTCCCCATTTTACCCACCTCTTTCTTTTTAATTCCCTTTAGATGCCATGTGGCATATCTCTATGGACTTGGCATCAATGGGCTTTTCCATGGGCCAAGTCCACACATTCTCTCTCCTTTTTTTTTTTTTCTATTTTGACCTTTTTACCCTCCCCCTCTTAAAGTTTATTTCTTCTTTTCTCCTTTTTTGTGATTTTCTATTTTGCCCCTGTCAGGCCACAACCTCAATGGGCCGGGGTTTAGGCAGTCTATTTTTTTATTTTATTATTTCTTGGTATCTGAGACAGAGGTCGCCGGTACTCCGTGTGTCATCATCGCTAGGGAGGGGTGACAAAATTCAGGTGTCTACACACTGTAAGACCAATGTAACCTAGGATCATGTACTAATGTGACAAGTGACCATCTAGGCCACCAACTCTGGATGATGCACCGGGACATAGGCTTAAGGCCCAGTGCAAGGCTCAGAGATTTCCAAGTGATGACCAACTGTACACCGGGTCAACCCAATGAGCTTAGATCAACCCTAGGATCTCCAAAAACAGTGTGGAATATTAAAATGACAATTTCTGATTTATAATTAGGATTTGATCCCGCGCTCGAGGCCTACAGCCAGACTGCAACCGGAACTGAGTTTACAACTGATCAATCGACCCACCCGGTCTGGTTAAAACCAAAAATGAACATATATTGAAATATTTATCGATTCGAAGGTCACAACCCTCAACATTGCATCCACACATCTAATAACAGATAAGGACACTTTTTAGAAAATCCCAAATCCAAAAAAGTACAGAAATTGCTCCAAATAAGCCCAAACGACCCACCAGGTCTCGTTTAAACTGAAAAATGAGCATATGTCGAAATAGGTATCGATTAGAAGGTCACGAGCCTCAACATCGCATCCACATTTCTAATAATAGATAAGGACACTTTTTAGAAAATCCCAAACCCAAAAAAGTACAGAAATGCCCCAAAATAACCCCAAACGACCCACTCGGTCTGGTTCAGACCGAAAATGAACATATGCAGAATTAGGTATCGATTTGAAGGTCACGACCCTCAACATCGTATCCACACATCTAATAAGAGATAAGGACACTTTTTAGAAAATCTCAAACCCAAAAAAGTATAGAAATTCCCCCAATTAACCCCAAACAGCCCACTCAGTCTGGTTCGGACAGAAAATGAACATATGCCGAAATAGGTATCGACTCGAACGTCATGACCCTCAAAATTGCATCCACACGTCTAATAAGAGATAAGGACACTTTTTGGAAAATTCGAAACCTAAAAAAGTACAGAAATGCCCCCAAATAACCCCAAACGCCCCTCCTGGTTTGGTTTAAACCGAAAATGAACATATATCGAAATAGGTATCGATTCGAAAGTCACAACCGTCAACATTGCATCCACACATCTAATAAGAGATAAGGACACTTTTTAGAAAATCCCAAACCCAAAAAAATACAAAAATGCCCCTAAATAACCCCAAACGACCCACCCATTTTGGTTCGGACCGAAAATGAACATATGTCAAAATATGTATCGATTCGAAAGTCACGACCCTCAACATTGCATCCACATGTCTAATAAGAGATAAAGAAACTTTTTAGAGAATTTTAAACCCAAAAAAGTACAGAAATGCCCCCAAATAACCCCAAACGACACACCCAATCTGGTTTAAATAAAAAATGAACATATGTCGAAATAGGTATCAATTCGAAGCTCACGACCCTCAACATCGCATACATACGTCTAATAAGAGATAAGGACACTTTTTAGAAAATACCAAACCCAAAAAAGTACAGAAACTCCCCCAAATAACTTTAAACTACCCACCCAATCTGCTTTAAACAAAAAATGAACATATGTCGAAATAGGTATCGATTCGATGGTCACGACCCTCAACATCGTATCCACACGTCTACTAAGAGATAAGGACATTTTTTAGAAAATTCCAAACCCAAAAAAGTACAGAAATGCTCCCAAATAATCCAAAACGACCCACCCGGTTTGGTTTAAATAAAAAATGAACATATATTGAAATAGGTATCGATTCGAAGGTCACAACCCTCAACATCACATCCACACGTCAAATAAGAGATAAGGACACTTTTTAGAAAATCACAAACCCAAAAAAGCACAAAAATGCGTCCAAATAACCCCAAACAACCCACCTGGTCTGGTTCGGACCGAAAATGAACATATGCCAAAATAGGTATTGACTCGAACATCACGACCCTCAACACCGCCTCCACACGTCTAATAAGAGATAATGACACTTTTTAGAAAATCCCAAACCCAAAAAAGTACAGAAATGCCCCCCAAATAATCCCAAACGATCCACCCGATCTGGTTTAAACCGAAAACGGACATATATCAAAATAGATATCGATTTGAAGGTCACAAAATAGCCAAAAACCTAAAAAGCACAAGAAAGCTCCAAAGTAACTCTATCCAATGTGGTAAAATGTATGTTTATGCCCTAAGATTTCACACATAAATGTGCTCATCAGATTCCCCCACACTTGAACATTACTTGTCATCAAGTAAAGCAAAAGAAAAACTAATCTAGAATGCAAAAAATCCTAACTCACTTTCGTAGGAATCACGGTTGCACTTAGCATGTGCAACAAGCTTTTAAACCCCTAGGTTACCCCTAGTGGACGAGTTTTGTCTCGTGGGTGTTTGAAGTAAATATACACCCAAAATTCAATTGTAAATGAATGCTGCAAATTTTAATCATGGCATAAGTAGGACAGTGCACATAATCCCAAAATGTGCTCAACTAAAGATCAAGGAGTCAAAGGTTCCCCCACACTTGAATTTTATCACCCCACATCAATTCAAGTAACAAGCATGCATCAAGATTAAGGGATCTCCTCATATTTTCTAAACACTACTCACCTTCAGGTAAACCACTCATAGCATCGATGGAACCAAAGACTTAGGCTTTGAGTAGTTTTTATCATACTTTCTTTTCAGGCTTTTCAGGCATTAAGGTAGAAATTTTTTCTTTCACAACAGTAAACTCTACTGTTCTCTGAATGACATGGTGGAGCATACACCAGAAACCCAAATACTTGGTAGCTTCGCTTTTTGCATATATCCATAAAGACTTTGAGACATTGATGCAAGAGTTCTTTTTTTTTTTAGTTTCCTTCCAAGGAATTTCGAACAAGTCACCCTGCTTCATGAGGCACAATGCCCTGTCTAGTCCCAAGGAATTCTACTTTCCTTTCTGTTTCTTTCTTTTTTTCTCACCTTTTTTTTTTTTTCTTTCATTCACTTTCATGCCTTGCCTTGCCACAAACAAATTGGTCTCAACTAATAGCCAAAAGATCAAAGTGTCCATAAAACACATAGAGGAATCTAGCCATCAAATGAAATAACGCTCATATTTTTCAATTCATTCCCTCTCACCGGATACAAACCAACTACCGTCCTTGAAAAGGGATTTCTTTATTATTTCGCATGCTAGGGCACCTAATTCCCTCTTTCTCTCGCTTTGCAATCAAAGAAACGTATGCACAAAACCAAACTACCGCCACAGTCAAAATTTACCAAATAAGTAAGCTTATACACCCCCCCACACTTAAGTCATGCAATGTCCTCAATGCATGCATAAAAGAAAGAATAAGGACAAGGGAGGAGATGAGGGGGCTTACCAGATGTAATCAACAAAGAGGATCATGAAGAGTCATGAGCTCTACAACAAGTACTTGGGGCATCAAAAGAAATCTCAATCCATGGCGAGCAAATGTAGAAAGAGCTTCAGAACCAGAAAACACTCGACCATGAATTTTAGTAAAGCGAGAAATAGTATAGAAGTTAAGCACAACTGAAAAATATCCAATAAAAAAATCTGTCCTCATGGGACAGTGGAAAATGAAGGCATTAAAACTCATGCCATAAATCCTCTCATTCTCTCCCGTTTGTAATGTAGAACACATGTCATGTTTAGAAAAACCAACCAAAAATGGATCACAGTAAGCATAAAAAGGATTATGAATAACCTCATCAAGATAATCATAAAAAATGGGAGGTTTACTCAAATCAATCCTAGCAATAAAACTATCCGCTCTTTGTAGAACTTGGTTTGCCAAATAAGGATCATGATAATTTGCTTCAAAAGCATCATGACTAACATTGTCCTCCTCAATAAAATCATCAAACCTAGGAGGTTTGGACAAATCAACATATTGGACAATCGAATCCTCAAAATGACAATCATCTGGGTTTTCCAAAGAGAGAGAGGGAGATCGAATTTCCAGGGTTTCTATGCTATCATGAAAATCTGATTCTAAATTAGTAGAAACACTAGGCGCACTAAAATAAAAAATTTCAGGTAAAAGTTGGACGCCCCTAGGTAGCTCATTAAACCTCGTTTTACTAACATCTTTAGGAGACTCAATCTCAACAAATAAATCATCTTAAAAATCATTGTGTTGGGAGTGACTCTCATTAACCTCAAACTGGGGTGGTGGACTTTCAACATCATTAAACTGGGGATGGGACAATTCAGACTGACTAGGTAATGTACCAGTTTCCTCCTCTTGTACTATGGTTATTAGTTGAGAGAGTTGCTTCTCCATGGTATTTTGGCTTGTTGTGAACAGGGCTATGTTTTTCTTAAGTTCACTCAGTCTGGCCTCCTCATCCATGCTTTGAAACTTAGGGGGTTGGTGATATGGTTCAAGGAGAGGTGGCTTGTTGAGATTTAGTGGAGGGTTGGGCATTGGAGGACCAAACTGACCATGGTATTGGAAATTGGGTGGTCCAACTTGGTTATTCCATTGATCCCACGAGAAATTGGGATGATCACTCCACCCCTGATTGTAAGTGCCAAAAGAATTGTATTGAAATAGAGGACTCACATGCTCATCACCATAGCTTCCCCCATAAAGATTAGGGCATCCATCCATAACATGGATAGCCTGGGGATGAGACCAGTCAAAATTTTCTGAAAGCCCATAGTTGGGTTGGGGAACAAAATTGTACTGGGGTGGTGCAAAGTTGTTCTCTAACTCTCTACTTTTGGTCGCCCTAGTCTGTTTAAACATTTCCCCTAAAGTTATGGTTGCCTTAGCATAGTTCCACCTTTCCCCCAAAGTCATAGGTGGAAGTGTATCTCCCATTATTCTAAACTAACCACCTATCCCAAATTGAGGTCTCCCTTAGAAAAATTAAAGAAAAATAAAAGACTAGAAAAAATTCACTAAAACATGAGAGAATAAATAGGCAGTTAGTGCATTGCCCTCAAAAATTGAAACAATGGTTCTAAAGTTGTAAGGTTGCCATATAGGTTGACAGGAAGGGAACCAGTCTTCACGAGACACCTACGGGCGACTGCAATTGGATTCTAATGTAGAGTGGAGGACTACTATACGTTTCTGTTTCCAAGGCACTCACTATGTCGCTTTTTTGTTATCAAAATTGGTCACCTCCAAAGATAAGTCATATGCCATTCCACCCAACCAAGTCAAGATGCAGCGACATAGGTAACTTAATCCTATAAGGGACACCAAAAGAGGTTGGGTTTGAGCATAAGAAGGACTTTAGATTGGGCACACAGTCTTTGAAACAAAAGAGAAAAAAGATGAGGTTTTCAAAAACTGGTTTTTTTTTTTTTTATAGAAGAAAAGGTAAAATAAAATAAAGCACTTCGAATTACTTAAAAATCAAAAAAATAAAGTGGACAATAATCTCCCCGACAACGGCGCCAAAAACTTGTTTGAGTTAAAATAATACCGCAAGCGTACGGGTCAATCGTAGCTACGGGTCGAACATGAGGAGATATACGCCACTCTATTTAACTAACTTACAAGTAATGCAAAGTGAACCAAATTACAGTGTTAAATTAAACTAATGAAAATTAATGCAACCTAACTCATAAGCATCTAACAAAATTAAGGGATTAAATTGGCGTCCTAACACATTTGCATCTAACCTATCAAACTAACGCAAATTGAAAGGAATAAAAATACAGCCACACATAATAACCACATAAAAGGAATAAGGGAATAAAAGTGCATCCACAAACCACAACCATATAAAAAAAATAAAAGAAATACAGGGAGAAGAAGAAGATGATAGAGAGAGGGAGGAGAGGGAGAATGAGATTAAGGGTTTAGAGAATGAAAACCTGGATGTGCTTGAACCGGACAAAAATTGCTTCCTCTTCTAAATCTCCAAGTCTTGTCATCAACTTAGAAACTTAGACTAGAAAGCTTGAAACTAAACTAGAATTATTACAACCATATTGAAGACATAAAATTAAAGTATGAATCAAAAGCATCACAACCATGAAGTTGAAAGCATGAAATCAAACTAGAACTTAGAAAACCAAAAACTAGAAGAAGAGAAGAAGAGATTTCACTAATTAATTGAACTAAAAACTACACTAAAAACTGAATTAAACTTGAACTTGAAACTAACTAAAAACTAACTTCTTACAACCCAAAGGGCAAGGGGTATTTATAGGGGGAAGAGAGGAGAAAAGAGAAGAGGGAAGTGTAGGAGAAATATTCCCTAAGAAAAGAGAATATTCTCTTTTCCTTCCTCCTTTACATTGCCTTGAATCCCAAGGAAAAAAAAATAGAAAAAGGGAAAGAAAAGAATCCTAGATACATAAACCTTCTATTTATTAAAAAGTAACTTTCTAATTCTAACTTGTGCTTCCTTTTCTTTGTAGGTGTCTTCTCCAAGCAATGAGATCAAGGCATTTTTGACTTTTCAACCTTCCATAGATGAGAGAATATCTTTCAAAAGAAATCTATCCCAAGTAGAATTCCAAAAGTGCCCTTGAAAAGTTGGAGGAGAGAGAGAGAAAGGGTGATGACTAGGATTTTCACTCAATCAAATAACACAATGCCCATCATGTCCTCAAGTAAATTCGTGGAGCACTGGGTGCAGCCCAATAAAAATCGTGGACTGTAATGGGCCTTCAAAAATAATGGAATTTAGCGGTAATGTGGGTCCCTCCATGTGGATAGCAGTCCTTCTCTCTCTCTCTTTTCAAAAATGAGAAATTGCCATAACGGTCCTGTACTTGCAGTAGATCTCCACCATTGCTTAAAATATCTTCTATAATGTCAAAAATGTCCTTGGGCAGTGGTAGAATGACTATGGGCTTGCACTACAACTCCTTTCTGACCCATTATCCTTTCTTGGGCTGAAAAGAATAATCAACTGCATGGAGGCCTAAACAAATGCGTACTTGCGTTCCGTCACGTCCATCTTGCTCTAAATTTAATCCTCTTTACAGCCACGAAAAGAAAAATGGCAACTTTACGTGTAACTTAGGATAAACAGCTCCCGATAGTCCAGAATAGCCCAAAATAGCACAAAACCTGAAAAGAACAAGAAAGCACCAAAGTAAATCTGTCCAATGTGGTAAAATGTATGCTTTATACTCTAAGATTTCACACATAAATGTGCTCATCAGTCACAACCCTCAACATCGCATCCACACGTCTAATAAGAGTTAAAGACACTTTTTAGAAAATCCCAAACCCAAAAAAGTACAAAAATGCCTCCAAATAACCCCAAACAACCCACCTGATCTGGTTCGGACCAAAAATGAACATATGCCGAAATAGGTATCGACTCGAACGTCACGACCCTCAACAACACCTCCACATGGCCAATAAGGGATAAGGACACTTTTTAGAAAATTCCAAACCCAAAAAAATACAAAAATGCCCCCCCAAATAACCCCAAACTACCCACCTGGTCTGGTTGAAATCGAAAATGAACATATGTCGAAATAGGTATTGATTCGAAGGTCAAAACCCTCAACATCGCATCCACAATTCTAAAAAGAGATAAGCATATATTTTAGAAAATCCCGAACCCGCAAAAGTACAAAAATGCCCCCAAATAATCCCAAACTATCTACCCGATTGGGTTTAAATCGAAAACGAACATATGTCAAAATAGATATCGATTCGAAGGTCACGACCCTTAACATCGCATCCACATGTCTAAGAAGAGATAGGGACACTTTTTAGAAAATCCCAAACCCAGAAAAGTACAGAAATGCCCCCAAATAACCCCAAACGACCCATCCGATCTACTTTACACCGAAATGTACATATATTGAAATTGGTATCGATTCGAAGATCACGACCCTCAACTCTGCATCCACACGTCTATTAAGAGATATGGACACTTTTTAGAAAATTCAAAACCCAAAAAAGTACAGAAATGCCCCCAAATAACCCCAACGACCCACCCGGTCTGGTTCGGACCGAAAATGAACATATGCTGAAATAGGTATCGATTCGAAGGTCACGACCCTCAACATCGCATCCACACATCTAATAAGAGATAATGACACTTTTTAGAAAATCACAAACCCAAAGTACAAAAATGCCCCCAAATAACCCCAAACAACCCACTCGGTCTGGTTCGAACCGAAAATCAACATATGTTGAAATAGGTATCGACTCGAACATCACGACCCTCAACATCACATCCACACGTCTAATAAGAGCTAAAGACACTTTTAAGAAAATCCCAAACCTAAAAAAGTACCGAAATGCCCTCAAATAACACCAAATGACTCACCTGGTCGGGTTTAAACCGAAAATGAACATATGTCGAAATAGGTATCAATTCGAAGGTCACAACCCTCAACATCTCGTCCACACGTCTAACAAGAGATAAAGACAATTTTTAGAAAATCCCAAACCCAAAAAAGTACATAAATTCCCCCAAATAACACCAAACGACCCACCTGGTCTAGTTTAAACCGAAAATGAACATATGTCAAAATAGGTATCGATTCAAAGGTCACGACCCTTAACATCGCATCTACACGACTATTAAGAGACAAGGACACTTTTTAGAAAATCCCAAACCCAAAAAAGTACAGAAATGCCCCCAAATAACCCCAAACGATCCACCCGATTTGGTTTAAATCGAAAATGAACATATGTCGAAATAGGTATCGATTCGAAGGTCACAACCCCAAACATCAAATCCACACATCTAATAAGAGATAATAACACTTTTTAGAAAATACCAAACCCAGAAAAGTACAAAAATGCCCCCAAATGACCCACCCGGTCTGGTTCGGACCGAAAATGAACATATGCCAAAATAGGTATCGATTCGAAGGTCATGACCCTCAACATCGTATCCACACGTCTAATAAGAGATAAGGACACTTCATAGAAAATCCTAAACCCAAAACGACCCACCCGGTCTGGTTTAAATTGAAAATGAACATATGTCGAAATAGGTGTCAATTCGAAGGTCATGACCCACAACTTCGCATCCACACATCTAATATGAGCTAAGGACACTTTTTAGAAAATCCCAAACCATAAAAAGTACAAAAATGCCCGCAAATAACCCCAAACGGCCCACCCGATCTGGTTCAGACTGAAAATGAACATATGTCAAAATATGTATCGATTCGAAGGTCACGACCCCCAATATCGCATCCACACGCTTAATAAGAGATAAGGACACTTTTTAGAAAATCCCAAACCCAAAAAAGTACAAAAATGCCCCCAAATAACCCCAAACGACCCTCCTGGTCTAGTTCAGACCGAAAATGAACAGATGTCGAAATAGGTATCGATTCGAAGGTCACGACCCTCAACATCGCATCCACACATCTAATAAGAGATATGGACACTTTTTAGGAAATCCCAAACCCAAAAAAGTACAGAAATGCCCCCAAATAACCCCAATCAACCCACCCGGTCTGGTTCGGACCGTAAATGAACATATGCCGAAATAGGTATCGACTCGAAGGTCAAGACCCACAACATCGCATCCACACGTCTAATAAGAGATAAGGACACTTTTTAGAAAATCCCAAACCTAAAAAAGTCAAAATGCCCCCAAATAACCCCAAACGACCCACCCTTGTCTGGTTTAAAACGAAAATGAACATATGTCGAAATAGGTATCGATTCGAAGGTCACGACCCTCAACATCACATCCACACATCTATAAGAGATAAGGACACTTTTTAGAAAATATCAAACCCAAAAAAGTACAGAAATGCCCCCAAATAACCCCAAACGACCTATCCGGTCTGGTTCGGACGAAAAATGAACATATGCCAAAACAGGTATCGATTCGAAGGTTAGGACCCTCAACATCGCATCCACTCATCTAATAAGAGATAAGGACACTTTTTAGAAAATCTCAAACCAAAAAAAGTACATAAATGCCCCCAAATAAGCCCAAACGACCCACCCAATTTGGTTCGGATCGAAAATGAACATATGCCGAAATAGGTATCGATTCGAAGGTCACGACCCTCAACATCGCATCCACACGTCTAATAAGAGATTAGGACAATTTATAGAAAATCCCATACCCAAAAAAGTACAGAAATGCTCCAAAATAACCCCAAACGGCCTGCCCGGTCTGTTTAAAACAAAAAATGAACATATGTCGAAATAGGTATCGATTCGAAGGTCACGACCCTCAACTTCGCATCCTCACGTCTAATAAGAGCTAAGGACACTTTTTAGAAAATCCCCAAACACTAAAAAGTGCAGAAATGCCGGCAAATAACCTCAAACAGTCCACCCGGTCTGGTTCAAACTGAAAATGAACATTTGTCGAAATAGGTATCGATTCGAAGGTCACGACCCCCAATATCGCATCCACATGCTTAATAAGAGATAAGGACACTTTTTAGAAAATCCTAAACCCAAAAAAGTACAAAAATGCCCCCAAATAACTCCAAACGACCCACCCGGTTTGGTTCAGACCGAAAATGAACATAAGCCGAAATAGGAATCGACTCGAAGGTCACGACCCTCCACATCGCATACACACGCCTAATAAGAGATAAGGGCACTTTTTAGAAAATCCCAAACCCAAAAAAGTACAGAAATGCCGCAAATAACCCTATACGACCCACCCGGTCTGGTTTAAGCCGAAAATGAACCTATGTCAAGATAGTTATCGATTCGAAGGTCACAACCCTCAACATCGTATCCACACGTCTAATAAGAGATAAGGAAATTTTCTAGAAAATCCCAAACCTAAAAAAGTACAAAAATGCCCCCAAATAAGCCCAAACGACCCACCCGGTCTGGTTCGGAGAAAAAACTGAACATATATCAAAATACGTATCGATTCGAAGGTCACGACCCTCAACATTGCATCCACACGTCTAATAAAAGATAAGGTCATTTTTTAGAAAATCCCAAACCCAAAAAAGTATAGAAATGCCCCCAAATAACCCCAGACAACCCACCCACTCTGGTTTAAACCGAAAATGAACATATGTCGAAATAGGTATCGATTCAAAGGTTACGAGCCTCTACATCGCATCCACAGGTCAAATAAGGACACTTTTTAAAAAATCCCAAACCTAAAAAAGAACTAAAATGCCCCCAAATAACCCCAAACGACCCACCCGGTCTTTTTCAGACCGAACATCAACATATGTCGAAATAGGTATCGATTCAAAGGTCACGACCCTGAACAATGTATCCACACGTCTAATAACAGATAAGGACACTATTTGGAAAATCTCAAACCCAAAAAAGTACAGAAATGCCCCCAAATAACCCCAAACGACCCACCCGGTCTAATTCGGACCGAAGCTCAGCATATGCCGAAATAGGTATTGATTCAAAGATCACGACCCTCAACATCGCATACACACATCTAATAAGAGATAAGGACACTGTTTAGAAAATCCAAATCCAAAAAAGTGCAAAAATGCCCCCAAATAACCCCAAACTACCCACCCGGTCTGGTTCAGACCGAAAATGAACAAATGCCAAAATAGGTATCGACTCGAACGTCACGACCCTCAACATCGCATCCACACGTCTAATAAACGATAAGAACACTTTTTAGAAAATCCAAAACCCAAAAAAGTACAGAAATACTCCCAAATAACCCCAAACGACTCACCCGATTTGGTTTAAACAAAAAATAACCATATGTCGAAATAGGTATCGATTCCAAGGTCAAAACCATCAAATCGCATCCACACGTCTAATAAGAGATAAGGACACTTTTTAGAAAATCCCAAACCCAAAAAAGTACAGAAATGCCCCCAAATAACCCCAAACGACCCACGTGGTCTGGTTTAAAATGAAAATGAACATATGTATAAATAGGTATCAATTCGAAGGTCACGAGCCTCAACATCGCATCCACTCGTCTAATAAGAGATAAGGGCATTCTTTAGAAATTCTCAAACCCAAAAAAGTACAGAAATGCCCCAAATAACTTCAAACGAACAACCCGGTCTGGTTTAAACAGAAAATGAACATATGTCGAAATAGGTATCGATTCGAAGGTCACGACCCTCAACATCGCATCCACAGGTCTAATAAGAGATAAGGACACTTTTTAGAAACTCCCAAACCCAAAGTACAAAAATGCCCCCAAATAACCCCGAACAACCCACTGGCCAGATTCGGACAAAAAATGAACATATGCCGAAATAGGTATCGACTCGAACGTCACGACCCTCAACATCGCATCCACACGTCTAATAAGAGGTAAGGACACTTTTAAGAAAATCCCGAACCCAAAAAAGTACAGAAATATCCCCAAATTGCCACAAACGACCCACCCGATCTGGTTTAAACCGAAAATGAACTTATGTCAAAATAGGTATCGATTCAAAGGTCACGACCCTCAACTTTGCATCTACACGTCTAATAAGAGATAAGGAAACTTTCTAGAAAATCTCAAACCCAAAAAAGTACAAAAATGCCCCCAAATAAGCCCAAACGACCCACCCAGTCTGGTTCGGACAAAAAATGAACATATGTCAAAATACGTATCGATTCGAAGGTCACGACCCTCAACATTGCATCCACACGTCTAATAAGAGATAAGGGCACCTTTAAGAAAATCCCAAACCCAAAAAAGTATAGAAATGCACCCAAATAACCCCAAATGACCCACCCGGTCTGGTTTAAACCGAAAATGAACATATGTCGAAATAGGTATCAATTCAAAGGTCACGACCCTCAACTTTGCATCTACACATCTAACAAGAGATAAGGACACTTTTTAGAAAATCCTGAACCTAAAAAAATACATAAATGCCCCCAAATAACCCCATATGACCCACCCGGTTTGGTTTAAGCCAAAAATGAACATATGTCAAAATAGGTATCGATTCTAAGGACACAACCCTCAACATCGCATCCACACGTCTAATAAGAGATAAGGAAACTTTCTAAAAAATCCCAAACCCAAAAAAGTATAAAAATGACCCCAAATAAGCCCAAATGACCAACCCGGTCTGGTTCGGACAAAATATGAACATATGTCAAAATACATATCGATTCGAAGGTCACGACCCTCAAAATTGCATTCACACGTCTAATAAGAGATAAGGACACTTTTTAGAAAGTTCCAAACCCAAAAAAGTACAAAAATGCCCCCAAATAACCCCAGACGACCCACCCGATTTGGTTTAAATCGAAAATGAACATATGTCGAATTAGGTATCGATTCGAAGGTTACGAGCCTCTACATCGCATCCACACGTCTGATAAGGACAATCTTTAAAAAATCCCAAACCCAAAAAAGTACTGAAATGCCCCCAAATAACCCCAAATGACCCACCCGGTCTTGTTCAGACCGAACATGAACATATGCCGAAATAGGTATCGATACGAAGGTCACGACCCTCAACATTGCATCCACACGTCTAATAACAGATAAGGACACTTTTTAGAAAATCCCAAACCCAAAAAAGTACAGAAATGCCCCCAAATAACCCCAAACGACCCACCCAGTATGGTTTAAATCGAGAATTAACATATGTCAAAATAGGTATCGATTCGAAGGTCACGACCCTCAACATCGCATCCACACATCTAATAAGAGATAAGGACACTTTATAGAAAATTCTAAACCCAAAAAAGTACAGAAATGGTCTAAAATAACTCCAAACGACCCACCCGGTTTGGTTTAAACAAAAAATGAACATATGTCGAAATAGGTATCGATTCGAAGGTGACGACCCTCAACTTCGCATCTACACGTCTAATAAGAGATAAGGGCAATTTTTAGAAAATGTCAAATACAAGAAAGTATAGAAATGCCCGCAAATAACCCCAAACGACCCTCCCGGTCTGGTTTAGACTGAAAATGAACATAAGTCAAAATAGGTATCAATTCGAAGGTCATGACCCCCAATAGTGCATCCACACGCTTAATAAGGGATAAGGACACTTTTTAGAAAATCCCAAACCCAAAAAGTATAAAAATTCCCCCAAATAACCCCAAACGACCCACCTGGTCTAGTTTGGACCGAAGCTCAGCATATGCCGAAATAGGTATTGATTCGTAGATCACGACCCTCAACATCGCATACACACATCTAATAAGAGATAAGGATACTTTTAAGAAAATCCCAAACCCAAAAAAGTACAGAAATGCCCTCACATAACACCTAACGACCCACCTGGTCTGGTTTAAATCGAAAATGAACATAAGTCAAAATTGGTATTGATTCTAAGGACAGTACCCTCAAGATCGCATCCACATGTCTAATAAACGATAATGACACTTTTTAGAAAATCCAAAACCCAAAAAAGTATAGAAATGCTCCCAAATAACCCCAAACGACTCACCCGGTTTGGTTTAAACCAAAAATAACCATATGTCGAAATAGGTATCGATTCCAAGGTCAAAACCATCAAATTGCATCCACACGTCTAATAAGAGATAAGGACACATTTTTGAAAATCCCGAACCCAAAAAAGTACAAAAATATTCCCAAATAACCGCAAACGACCCACCCGATCTGGTTTAAACCAAAAATGAACATATGTCGAAATAGGTATCGATTCAAATGTCACGACCCTCAACTTTGCATCTACACGTCTAATAAGAGATAAGGAAACTTTCTAGAAAATCCCAAACCCAAAAAAGTACAAAAATGCCCCCAAATAAGCCCAAACGACCCACCCAGTCTGGTTCGGACAAAAAATGAACCTATGTCGAAATACGTATCGATTCGAAGGTCACGACCCTCAACATTGCATCCACACGCCTAATAAGAGATAATGGCACTTTTAAGAAAATTCCAAACCCAAAAAAGTACAAAAATGCACCCAAATAACCCCAGCCGACCCACCCGGTCTGGTTTAAACCGAAAATGAACATATGTCGAAATAGGTATCGATTCGAAACATCGCATCCACATGTCTGATAAGGACACTTTTTAAAAAATCCCAATCCCAAAAAAGTACTGAAATGCCTCCAAACAACCCAAAACGACCCACCTGGTCTTGTTCAGACCGAACATCAACATATGCCGAGATAGGTATCGATTCGCAGGCCACGAGCCTGAAAATCGTATCCACACGTCTAATAACAGATAAGTACACTTTTTAGAAAATCCCAAACCCAAAAAAATACAAAAATACCCCCAAATAATCTCAAACGACCCACCCGGTCTAGTTCGGACCGAAGCTCAGCATATGCCAAAATAGGTATTGATTCGAAGATCACGACCCTCAACATCGTATACACACGTCTAATAAGAGATAAGGACACTGTTTAGAAAATCCAAACCCAAAAAAGTGCAAAAATGACCCCAAATAACCCCAAACAACCCACCCGATCTGGTTCGGACCGAAAATGAACATAAGCCGAAATAGGTATCGACTCGAACGTCACGACCCTCAACATCGCATCCACACGCCTAATAAATGATAAGGACATTTTTAAAAAAATCCAAAACCCAAAAAAGTACAGAAATGCTCCCAAATAACTGCAAACGACCCACCTAGTCTGGTTTAAACCGAAAATAACCATATGTCGAAATAGGTATCGATTCGAAGGTCACAACCATCTACATC
>NW_025317859.1:0-25141 GCF_018873765.1 Telopea speciosissima
AAATCTCTAGGATAGCCTTGTTTAACCATTTTAAGCCCACATGTGAAATTTCACTCCAATCGACGCCTTTTTGTCAAAATAACTGTCTTACCCCTGGCCTGGTTCTCGGTATCTGGACTGCCCGATTTGGCCCAAAACACTTTGGATGACCTTATTTGGTCATATTAATCTTTCACGAAAAGTTTCGGCCAAATCGGATAACTTTTATGAAAATGACCATTTTGCCCCTGGCATGGTTCTTGGTACCCAAGCCACCCGATGTGACCTGAAACCATTTGGATAACTTTATTTGGTCATATTGTGCTTACACATAGAATTTCATGTAATTCTGGTATCATTTGGACCTTGATCAGTGTGAAACACCATTTACCTGATTTTCTTGATATCCGTGCCATTTTTAGGCAAAATCTGACCATATCTGCCACACGGATGGAAAGTACATGTTGAGACCTTTGCGGCGATATGTGGCGCATCAAAATCGGCCATTCGGATCAAAAGATATTGATGTTTGAATGTGGACCTTTAAAATGGAATCTCTAAAAGGAATATATAAAAAAATAAAAAATGGGACAAACTGAGTTGACCCGAACCGGGTCAACCCAGCCTGACCCGACCCAGCTAGGACTGTCGGCAGGGGACAAAGCCCCACCATTTAGGCTGAGCCACACAAGGCCCATCACCCATGCCCACCTACCCAGCAGGCCTAGGCACACCCATGCCCAGGCTGCACAGCAAGCCTAGGCACACGCAAGCCCAGGCCATCGCTCACCTTATCCCCAGCCTTTAAGGCCCCAAGGGTCTTTGAGACCTTTCCTCGAACAGATTTTCTCCTATAAATAGGAGGCCATTTGGAGGGTTTAGGGACCGAGAAAATTCATGAAAAAATTATCATTGTGAAGTTCGTTCTCCCCTCTGTCCATCCATTCTAGAAACATCTCCATATCATGCTTCCATAGACATATAAAATTTCTCAAATACCCCTTGTTCACCACTCTTGCCATTTGGGGCAAACACACTTGGAGTGGCTTTCGGTGCCTTCCGACGATAATTCCGGCCATCCAAGGATAGGTAGACTGAGCCCAGACACTTCCACGCTTCAAGGGTAGGTTTTATATATCTTTATTTAGTTTTTATGTATTTCTTTTGATTTTCTTTAGTTAAAAGAGGTTGTTTTCAGTTAAAAAATCTTCAAAAATAACACAAGAGTGGTAAATTTCTGAAAATTTTAGGGAAGATGTTCCCCACTGTGCTTGATGTCCATTAATTTTCTCAAGCTCCAAATCACGGTTTTTGTGATATTTTTGCCCCTGTGAAGGATTTTGAATTATGTAAAATCTGAACCTATGGGTGGGGATTTGGACAAAATCATTATGACCATGTTAAATATCATGTTTTGATTAGTGGGTGTGGGTTCCGGTTTGATCCAATTCGGATCTGTGATGGGGGTTTTGTATTTTTCTTTGTTTTCCCTTCTTTTTAGCATTTCAGAAAATATTAAAAATAGTATAAATGCATAAAAATTCACAAAAAAATTATGGGATACATATTTATCAGGATTGATTTTATGGGATCATTAATCACTGACATGAATGTTTGATCATTTTCATAGGTGTTCCTTACCATGTTAGGGATGTAGATGTCATTTTTGTATTTGTTGTGAAAATCCAAGAAAATCAGAAAAAATACATTTCTAAGCATTAAATTCTGTTTTAAGTTGTTTTAGAATGTTTTCATATGCATACATGCCCACCATGAATCATAACCATGTATAAAAAGTCACTTCTGCCCTCGGGGGTATTTTGGTCATTTTGCGACCAAATCATAATTAGGGCCCTGGAAAGGTTTCTATCACTTTATTTGCATGTTTTAACTTTCATAAGCATGTTTTAAGTATAAGTTTGCATTTTCATGCATATTTGTATTTTTGCCTTAATAGGGGCATTTTGGTAATTTTACCACTTTGTAGTATTGTATATATTTTAATAATTCACATGCATGCCATTAATCATGTTTTAATCATTTCAGCATTTAAATGTGATTTCTTGCCTTTGTACATATTTTGGTCCTCTAGGGGTATTTTCATAATTTTGGCTATTTTGGCTCTACATAATCACCTAATTTAGGGGTAGTAATTAGGATTAAAACATTAATTTTAATTCGCCTAATTAGGTCCATAAATTTCAACAAAGATAATCAAAACACAAAAAATAAAATAGTTTAATTAGGTGCATAATACGCATAACACAACAGTATACAATAGAGTTTGGTGTAGGAAGATCGGCCGTCGGTAGGGCGGTTGCTTGGTGCCTAACACCTTCCCAGCCCGTAACTTGACACCTACCCAGAGATCTGGAGCAGACCATCCATTGAGTCATTGGAGTTAATTAGCGCCCTTCTCTGAAGAACGGGCACCATTTGTGGGTCCTAGACCCTGATCTAGGTGGCGACTCCCTACACCATCAACAACAATCCCCGCACCGCTCCCACACTCGGGTGCACCACGCCAGAAAGAGGTCGCGGATCAATCTTCATCCGTTGCGCCCAGAGTAGGAACAAGCCCCAAAACCAGCCCAGCAAGGTTGTGGATTCGACTACTGTGAAAGGCAGCTTAGTCTGATGATGTGGCAAATTTTTGTTGGTTCGATGAAGCATCACCTAAGGTAGCTTGAACTACTTCCCCCACCCCCTCCCCCTAAAAAACAAAATACTGTTCACATAAATAGTACCCGACCTACTGTTCACGTGAACAGTGTTGTGGGTCCATCAGCCTTGAATGGAGAAGGAAGTCCAAGCAAATAATTGAGATTCTGTGGGCCCTACTGAAGATAGCAAGACTAAACAGATTTTATTTGTGCCTAATAGTTTCTAATTTATTTAGTTTCTATTTTGATGTCCTTCCATTTGTTTTAGAAGACTGATATATAAGCCTTAGTAGTTTCTAATTCTAGTTAGTTTCTATTTTCAATAAGTTGCCATTGTCACTTGTTGGCAATAGTTCGAGAACTTGTGAGATCTCGGCGAGTTTCTCGGTTTTTTGAGAAACCGAGACGAGTTGGCATACGAGTTGCAAAAGTGCAACAACTTGACCAAGATCTCGAGAATCTCGACCCAAACTCCTTTATATGAGTGTCAGATCTCGAGATCTTGGTGGAAAATCTTGGTATACAGACACCTACCCTATGCAAACCTTGGTATACAGACACTTATTTAGGCCAGGAACTAAGACAGACACTTAATTATGCCTAATATCATTTAAGTAAATGTTTTTGTATTTCATTTACTTAAGATATTATTCATAAACAAGCAAAAACTGGATTTTGGCGGTAGGTGCAATTTTCAACTTTCTAATGTTGGGGTTTTTCTAAAATCTAAAAATTCCATAAATTTTAATATGGTAAAACATTGCTAAAAATCAAAAGTGCGGTAAAATATTCATTTGTTTTGAAGTCCAAGAAAATATTTTCATTCAGAATGATTTTGACAGCATTCGTGCACACCAAATTAAATTTGACCGGTACATAACTCCTATTTGGACTTTGTTTTTGCAAAATCTGATAGTGCCATTGTGTTTAAATGGCCTAAAATAGGCTGAATACCAAGTTTCAGACCCAAACTTGATCTAAAACCCACCGAGTTGAGGCTTCGAGTTGAAAAAAAAAAATGCACCAACTCGGCGAGATCTCACCGAGATCTCGACTCGACTTGGTTTTTCAAGGGACCGAGTTCCGAGTTTTAGTACCTTGCTTGTTGCTAGGTTTAGTAGTTTATATTTCCTACTTTCTATTGTTAGTTAGTTTCTTTTTAGGAAGTTTCTATTATCTACCTTTTATTTTGTAAGCTTGCCTACGCTATCAATAGGCCCCCTATTGTAAGTGTTGAGATATGTTGCTATAGGGGCAAAACAGTCCTTTGTTTTATGTTAATTTCTGTTCTTTGTTAAGTCGTTTATGTAAGGGCATAATGGTCCTTTTGTTATTTTTATTGATTCTAATATAATTATACAGGCAGCTGACCTGCAGCAGTCTATTCAATTCTGTCCGTAGGTCCTCTCCTCTCTTTGGACTTGCGTGGTTCTTCTCTCCTCCCCTCTTCTCTTCTTTCTGTTAGGGTTAGGGTTTTAAGCACAAGGTTGCTTAAAGCATTACACCCTGAGTATCTAGTTTGGAATACCCAGACTGCTGCCTCCAGCTAGTATATATAGGAAAACTAGGGTTTAGGTCAGATGGGCTAATTACTAAATTGCCCCTCACAGCCTGGGCATTAATACAAGTAGGATTATATTAGAACATATAAAGGGATATTACATAAATACCCTTACAATCTCCTCCTATGTTCTACATATATCCATTACACATGTATAGGAACCATTGTTCAATCAGTAATTGAATCAATATAAATTGAATATCAATAATCCAATAAATCAAATAAGAAATAAGTAAACTTCAAGAAATAAAACAAAAGTTTTAGATCAAAACTAAACCCAACAATAAATCCGAAGTTCCACATGCAAGTGGCTAAACCA
Source organism: Telopea speciosissima (assembly GCF_018873765.1). Taxonomy (NCBI): domain Eukaryota; kingdom Viridiplantae; phylum Streptophyta; class Magnoliopsida; order Proteales; family Proteaceae; genus Telopea; species Telopea speciosissima. The sequence goes on from NW_025317859.1 coordinate 4,523, forward strand.
AAAGAAATAATCAAAAGGAAAAGTCCTTGCAATCCATGTGACTTTACTCATCAAGTAAGTCATCCTCATCGAGATCCAGATTCAACCGTTCTCCTCCATCTTCGCCATTCTCGTAATTTGTCAAATATGAATTTCATAAGATATTATGAATTCAATCATTTGCACAATAGTATCTAGTTCAACAATAAGAACTTAGTACATTTCATATATGGTGAAGGTAAATCAAAAAACAATAAGCATCATCATCAAGTTTCTTTACAAGAACTCGATCCTATATAGTCTCTATCATAAGGACCATACCATGTTTCCGTTTGGAATACTGTATTCGTCATATCAGTCATAGATTTATGTTGTATCATCAAATTTGGAATGGTACACCATACTATGAAAGACATGTCATCAAATTTGGAATGACATAAAGACTAGCACAATATCATTGAAACATATCAGACATTTTTCATATTCCTTTGTGGAATAACAAAGTAAGGAGACTTCACATGAAAATTTGCTACACCATCAAGTTTGGAATGGTTTCACAAACCCCCATACTTAGTAACCTAACTAAGTTATCTGAAACATGTAAACTGTCCCGAATGCTTACCAAGGCTAGATGAGATTCGAATAATTCAAAATAATATTGGGTTAGGTTAAGACCTGACTAAATGGTCTTTAACCCCATCTCCCCTGTAGTTTTGAATGTTCGATCTTTGTTCAATCCCTTTGTAAGGGCATATGCCGTATTATCCTTCGATCTCACATCAATCAAAGTGATAATCCCTTGTTCTGGTTCTATAATTCAGCATAGCCTGTTTCAGCCTGATGTGTCTCCTCTTACCATTAAAGAGTGAGTTATTCACAATCGTCTTGGTTGCTTGATTATCACAGAATATAGATATAGAGTTTAACTTAAAACTCCTCAATGGAATATCCATGATCAGATCCTTTATCCACTCGCTTCATCTCCGCATGAGCTAGAGCATAAAGTTCGATTCCATAGATGACAGAGCAATACTAGTCTGTCTTTTGGATTTCCATGCTACACTGCTCCTCCTAGTGTAAATACATAACTACTGGTGGATCTGCTTGTCTCCCAAATCTGAGCACCAAGATGCATCGAATATCCTTCCAAAGTTGGAGGATGTCCATTATAACATAAAGCATAACCTTGAGTACCCTTAAGGTATCTCATCAGCCTCGATAGGGCATCCCAATGCTCTTTTCCAGGATTACTAGTGAAACGACTCAGCATGCCTACCGTAAAGGCTATGTCTGGCCTAGTGCAACTCATCGCATACATGAGACTACCAATCAGTTTAGAATAATCTAACTGATTCATGGTATCACCTGTGTTAGGTTTCAACCGTTTGTTATAGTCATAGGGTGTCTCAATCGGTTTACAATCACTGTATCCCCAACTAGAAAGTAGCTTCTCAATGTAATGAGTCTGACTAAGGGTGATCCCTTGCTCACTGAAGCTTACTCTCATCCCAAGAATGGTGTCTACCACACCAAGATCTTTCATGTTGAATTCTTTGGACAAGGTTTCTTTAATGTCACTCACTACAGAGAGATCAGAACCTAGAATTAACATGTCGTTTACATACAAGCAAATAATCGCAACCTTGTTTGACTCAGACAAAAAATAAAGGCACTTATCCGAGTTGCTGGTTTGAAAACCAAAGCTCTTTACTGTCTTGTCAAACTTCTCATGCCACAATTTAGGTGCTTGTTTAAGACCATAGAGAGATTTGTTTAATTTATAAACTCTTTTTTCAGAACCTTCCATGACAAACCCTTCAGGTTGGTTCATGTAGATTTCTTCTGTTAGGTCTCCATTAAGAAAAGCCGTTTTTACATCCATTTGATGCACAACATAGTGCTCAATAGATGCTATGGCAAGAAGAATCCTTATTGTTGCCAAATGACAGACCGGAGAGTAGATGTCAAAATAATCTATCCCTCTCACCTGTTTATAGCCCTTAGCTACTAATCGTGCTTTATACCTGGCTATAGACCCATCCGGATTAAGTTTCTTCTTCAGTACCCACTTACACCCTATTGTCTTGGCCCCTCTAGGCAGATCAACAAGGTGCCAGGTCTCATTCTGCATTAAAGAGCTCATCTCCTCATCAATGGCTTCTTTCCATAATAGGGAGTCCCTAGATCTCATCGCTTCCTTATAGGTGGATGGATCAGCCTCTAAATGGTAGGTCACAAAATCCTCACCAAAATTCTTGGGTACTCGATCTCTAGTAGATACTCTTCTAGATTCGATTCAAGGAGCATTGTGGGAGTAGTGTCAGAAACAATTGGTTCGATTCCAAAGGTGATCTCAGAACCACTTGACCAAACCAGGCAAGGTCAGGCCTTTATCTCTAAGGAATTTATCCTCAAAGAATATAGCATCCCTAGATTCTATCACCACATTGGTTGATAGATCCAAAAATCGGTCTGCAGCACTGTCTTCTGCACAACCAAGATATACACAAGTGTTTGTTCTAGTTCCCACCTTAAGTCTCCTAGGGTCTTGTATCCTAACATAAGCTACACAGCCCCAAACCTTAAGAGTGTCATATCTACAGGGATGATTATGCCATAGTTCATAAGGTGTAGAAGTCAGTTTTGAATGTGGTAGTCTATTTAGAATGTGATTTGCAGTCAACACTGCTTCTCCCCAATAGCAAGAGGGCATACCAGCTGTCAATAACATGGAGTTTAACATCTCTGTTAACGTCCTGTTCTTTCTTTCAGCTATGCCATTTGATTGAGGTGAGTAAGGAGCAGTAGTTTCAAGGATTATGCCTGCAGAGGCACAGAATTTCTTGAACTCTGTCAATTTGTATTCTCCTCCCCTATCACTTCTAAATCTTTTAATTTTCAAGTTCAACTGATTTTCTACCCTATTCTTGAAAATTTTAAATTTTTCAAAAGCTTCATCTTTAGATTTTAACAGGTATAAATGACAATATCTAGAAAAATCGTCTATAAATGTTATCAAATACTTCCGACCTCCTCTAGTTGTGTAGCTTTTAAAGTCACAAATGTCAGAATGTATAAGTTCAAGAAGTTGAGTGCTCCTAGAAACCGGTCTGAACGATTTTCTAGTTATTTTAGTTTGAGCACACACTTCACATCTGTTAAATCTAATTGAAGTGTCTAATGGTAAATTATGAGTTTTAGCTAGTTTGAGCATTTTCCTATAGTTCACATGTCCTAACCTACAATGTAGTATTTTGGGATCAAGTAAATTATGGTTAACCTGGTTTATTGTCTCATTAGCTAAACTCAACCTAAACATACCATTCAAATTATAAGCACATCCAAAATAAAAGGAGTTAACAGACAATGTTACTCTACCACTACTAAAAGTAATAGACATGCCAGCATCAAGCAAAATTCCAATGGAAATTAAATTCTTTTCAAAACCAGGAAAGATTTTAACATTTTTCAAAGTTAATATTTTACCTGATGAGAGAACCAGGTTCGCTGTCCCTTGTTGAGCCACTTCCACGACGTCTCCATTTGCAACAGTGACAGTCTCTGCTACTTGAACAACATCAGTGAGCAGGTCCTTGCTATTGCAAACATGACAAGTCGCTCCAGAGTCTAACCACCAATCTGAAGATGTACTGGCCAACCCCTTACCCTTGCCAATCATGGCAACAAAGTTAGTAGGCTCAGTCTTGTCCACCAGCATGTGAACTTCCTTCTGTGGTGTGTCAGTGTTCCCTCTCTTAGGACCCCTACACTCAGATGCATAGTGACCCCACTTTCCACAGTTGCGACACTTGCCCCTCTTTTTAAAATTAGGCTTTTTTGGCCTCCAACTGTTGGGGTTCTTTTTTAGGTGGCTTGGACTGCCTAGGATATTTCTTGGGTTGTGAAACCAAATTGGCAGATGCCTGTTGTTGTTTCACCATCTCCAAGTTATTCCTGGCTCTGTTCTCATCTTCGATTCTAATGAACCGTTTGAGATCATCCAGCCCCACTTGTGTTTTCTTTCTGTGCATCTCAGTTTTAAAGGAATGCCAGGTAGAGGGTAACTTAAAGATAATTGCACCTACTAAGAATGCATCAACAACGGGGATGTTTTCTTGGTTCAATTTTGTTCTCAAGTTCTCAAAGTCTGTTACTTGTGGAAGTATCTCCTTATCTTCTTGAAACTTGAAGTCCATAAACTTGTCAACCAAGTGAGTTTTTGATAGGTCCTCCTCCTTTTTGAATTGGGCTTCTAGGTTTTTCCAAATCTCTTTTGCAGACTCATATTTACTATAGGTCTCTGCCAGCCTATCTGACAGGCAGTTCAATAGGTAGTCTTTGCAAAAATCCTCATCACTTATCCATTGGGCTTCAGTTAGGTCCGTACAATCAGAAAAAGTATTTACTACAGTGTAGAAAATATTAAGGTACTTCAGTCCAAACTGAGTCTTCCTTTTCCAAGAACTGAACTCAGAGCCACTAAAACTTTCCAATTTGATCATCTCAATTGGAACAGCGTGTTTCTCCATATTAAGTGATTTGTTTATATGCCCAAACAAAAGTTCAAATAAAAAAAATAAATGCTCAAGGAACAGTCACACCTGAGATGGAGAACCCTGGATTTAGATGACGGAGAAAAAGATCGCGGAGTTGCAGTGGTGTCGACGCTCACAACGTGCACACTAATGTTGGTCGATACAAGTGTTGATCACTGATGATGCCGTACGGTTATAATAACCGAAGCAAAAAACTGTACTCTCCCTTTGTACGATTGTGATAACCGAAGTCAAAGAATTGCACTTTCCCTTCTTGGCTTTTTTTTTTTTTTTTTTTGGTAACAATCAGTGCTTTGTGAAAAGCATTCGGAAACATTCATCCAAAGTCTCCTTGTCCCTTTCTCCTTTCCTTTTTTTTTTTTTTTTTTTTTTAATAATTAATCAAATCAAGGAGAGAAGTGGACTGTGAATGAAATTAATGAACTTTGAATAATGACAAAACTCTTTCCAGAGCAATCAATGCTTTCCCACCTTTTTGGTTTTTTTTTTTTTTATTAAAATAAAATCAATCGATCAAAAGTTTTGAGAATATAAAACTCTTATTACCTTCTGCAGGTCCGATTTTCAAAGCACAGGCTAAGAAAACACAAATCGATCAAACCCGCATGATCAAATGCACGATCATAACATTGAATCTGAGACCAAATCGATCATCTGTCACTTGTGAATGATAAATCAAAGCCGAAGCCGATCACGCAAATCGATCAACAAACCAAAAGTGAGATGTACTAACGTTGATCTCTCAAAATAAAAACGATCAATCACCAAAGCCGAATGTTGATCCGAAATCCAAAGTCGATCTAGATCACAGAGAAATAAAAATCATAATGCTTTAAGATTGTTAGGGTTAGGGTTTTAAACACAAGGTTGCTTAAAGCATTACACCCTGAGTATCTAGTTTGGAATACCCAGACTGCTGCCTCCAGCTAGTATATATAGGAAAACTAGGGTTTAGGTCAGATGGGCTAATTACTAAATTGCCCCTCACAGCCTGGGCATTAATACAAGTAGGATTATATTAGAACATATAAAGGGATATTACATAAATACCCTTACACTTTCTTCTTCTTTTTCTTTGTTCTCTGATCTGATAACAAGCTTCTGATTTACTAACATGGTATCAGAACTCTTTTAATCAGATTAGAGTGCTCCTAACGATCTTCTTGATTCCCCTTTCTCGATTTTTCCTTGTCTTTGCTGCGACCACCCATAGCTGCTCTTCTTATGGTTTAAAACACTGCTTCGCAGATTAAAGGAGTGCTTTCTACTAAGTTATACCTATTATTTATGGCTGATTAGAGATCTACACTACTTGCCTTCGAAGACTGCTAAACCGAAGTCAAGACAAAAAACCCTGACAATACTCGAATTTTTTTTTTGGGGAGATTTTTTCTTGAGTTCTTCGATTCAGCCTTGCTTCTACTTTATGTTTGCTGCCTCTGGTGATCTCTACCACCTGGATTGACTAAGTTTACTGCTTCATCGAAGGCCTCTTCTACTTTGCTCCAACTCTGCTATCGATTTCTCCCAGAAACCCTGAGATCAATTATTTTTTGGTCGGCTTATTCACTTGTGATTCTCGCTGCTGTTTGGTACTTCACTTCCTCACCGAGTACAGTTTTTATGATCGATTATTCTTGGGTTTGGTTGCTGCTATCTACTCCTTTACTTCAGATTTGATTGCTGTCCTAGGTGCATGTTCTACTCGATTTTTGAAGACTGTCTACTATGGCTAATTCGAAGACACCTCATGACAATGTCAATGTTCACATTACTTCTATCAAGTTGAAGGGGAATTCCAATTATTTACTGTGGACACAAGCTGTCCGTGTTTACATTATAGCTAAGGATAAGCTTAGCTACAATACCTCTCCTCCTCAAGAAACTGATTCCAAGGATTACAACAACTGGAATAAGGAGAATGCTATCATACTTATTTGGTTATGGAACAGCTTGGAGCCGAATATTGCTACCAATGTAATGTTCCACACCACGGCTAAGAGACTGTGGGATGACCTAAAGGAAACATACTCTCAAGAGAAGAGTATGACCCGGATTTTCAAACTCTACAAGAAGTTATTTCAGTTTCAGCAGTCAAACAAATCCCTCCGGGATTACTACTGTGAGACCCACCTCTAATTTGAACCTTTTGAACTTGTATGATTTCAGGTTCTGGTTCAGTGTCCATGCTTACCTCTATGTTGTGGGTTGCATCGGTTGTGAATTCGGATCAATCCGTTGACTCACGTATGGAGGATTTCGTGGAGCCAACACAGTTAACCATCATTGAATCCGAAGAACCTACCGGGTCCCAGCACATAAGCTTCATATGTCAAACATGCTGGATTGAGTATATGCAAAACCTCACCCTTGATTTTCCCACAATCTTTTTAGCTTCGTTTCAGCAAATTTATGTGTCTGTGTTTCGAAGTTTTAGATGGCCTCCCAAGCAATTGCCCTCCTTGTTTAAACTTCCCTCTGTTGGATCCGATCACAACCCCATTTACTTGTCTACCAACCCACCCCAAAAGTCTTACAAAAAACTTTTTCACTACCAGGAAGCATGGAGCCACCATCCTGATTTTCTCTCTTTTTGCTGTCTTAAGTGGTCTCTCTTAGATCAAGATAATCTCCAATCAAAACTCCTATCCATGAGCAGGCTCTTATCACTTTGAAACAAGGAAGTGTTTGGCCAAATTAATAATTTGAAAGGTACCTACTTTGAACAATTTGGTTCCATTGAAAATCTTGTCTCCTATTTCTGATACACAGGAGGACTTGAACCTTCTTGCTTCTCGAATAAAATGGATCTCGGCAGCAGAAGAAATGTTTTGGTTCCTAAAATCTAGACATTCATTTATTATAGATGGAGATAGAAATACAAGGTTTTATCATTCTGTTGCCAAGAACAATATTCGGAAAAGAAGAATTTCTTTTGTTGTGTATGATTTGTAATCTAAAATTGAAGATCCTAGAGGTATTGCTCGAGTTTTCTCTGAGCATTTGGGTAAAATTTTCCAAACTTCTAACCCCCTCGATACCTCTTTTGTTGAATGCTTATTCCCTAGCATAATTCAACCCCCTGTTGCAATTTCTCTAACCACATTACCATCCCTTATCGAAATTAGGAATGTTGTCTTCTCCATTGGTGCCTACAAAGCCCCGGGACTTGATGGTTTTCAAGCATGTTTTTTCTATAAATTCTGGGACTTTTACAAAGGGACATCAACTACTTTGTTTCCTCTTTCTTTAAAAATAAATTTCGTGCCCCTGGATGCAACCATACCCTCTATGATCCCCAAAAAAAAAAATGATGCACAATTTGCCTGTGATTTCAGAGCCATTAGTCTCTACAATGTATCTTATAAGATTATTGCAAAAATATTGGCTAACAGACTTAGACCCCTCCTCTCCTCTTTTATCTCCCCTTTTCAGGCTACTTTCATCCCTGGGCGATAGATCCATGATAACATTATTATTGCTCAGGAAATTTTTCACTATCTTAATCACTTGAAAGGAAAAAATGGTTTTGCTACTATCAAACTTGATATGTCAAAAGCCTATGATAGGGTGGAATGGCAGCTAATTAGGAATCTTTTCCTTTTTCTAGGGTTCTCTGAGGAGTGGGTTTCCCTCGTCAATGTTTTAATATCAACTTCTGAGTGGGTTTCCCTCATCAATTTTTTATATCAACTTCTTCCTTTTCTTACAAGATTGGGAGAAGCCCTTTTGAGTTTTTGACAACTTCTAGGGGCCTTAGGCAGGGTTATCCTTTAAGCCCCTACCTTTTCCTCCTCACCATGGAAGTTCTTTCCCAATTACTTGTTGCCTACCGTGATATAAACCTGTTTAAAGGCATTAAAATTGAAAGTTTCACCTCCGAAATTTCTCATCTCTTGTTCACAGATGATACCTTCATTTTCTGCAGGGCTTCTGAAGAAGATTTATTAACCATCAAAGCCATTTTGGACCTTTTTGCTGATATAACTGGTCAAGAAGTAAAGTTCCAAAAACGGGAAGTGTTTTTTAGCTAGAGTGTATAAAATTCTCTGAGGAAAAGCTTTGTGGACTTTTGCATATGAAGGAAATGCCCTCCCATTGCCTTTATTTGGGAACAAGACTTTGTCATTCTAAATCCAAATATAAAGACCTCAACTTTATTATTGATAGAGTCTGATCCAAACTCTTCAACTGGAAGGCAAACCATTTGTCTTATGCTGGAAGGAAGATTTTAATCCAATCTGTCCTTGCTTCCACTCCATCCTATCATATGTTCTGTTTTCTTTTTTCCTTTAAAAATTTGCAAGGAGCTGGACTCTATCTATCTTAGATTTTGGAATAATGACCCTGATAAAGGAAAAAAGTGTCATATGATAGGTTGGGATAAAATTTGCCAATCTTTAGCTCTTGGAGGACTCTGGGGCTTAGGAAATCTGATGTCCAAAACAAAGCACTAATCCTCAAATTAGGGAGGAGATTGTTAACCGAATCCTCATCTATTTGGGCAAGAGTTTTAAGAGGGAAATACTTTCCCAAGATGTCCATTTTTCACCCAAAAATGCTTGCAAAGAAAGGATCTTGGACTTGGAATAGTATTGCAAAAACTCTTCTTGATTTAAAACAGGTGGTGTTTCGGCAAGTGGGGAATGGTAAGAATACTTCTTGTTGGTATGACCCGTGGATACCATCTGCTTCAGGTAATTTTTTACCCCAAATTATCTCATTTCAGTTAAAATTCCATACTGCTCATGACTTTATGTCTAACACTATATGGAATAGGTTACAATTGCAAAATTGTTTTGACCCTTTGACTGTTTCTGGGATTCTGAAAATAAATATATCCCTCAATGATGATAATTGGAGTTGTACTATTTCAAAGAATGGAAAATTTTCAACCAAGAATGCAGCTCTCTGCATTGCCAATAATTCTATATCTCTTAAACCCCTACTTTTCCAATGGTGGAAATTTTTTTGGAAACTTAATATTCATCCTCGTTTTAAAATTTTCTTTTGGCGTGTCTTAAATGCAGGACTTCCCACCAAAGACTCTCTTTCGAAATGGATGGCCGTCGAGCCTTCATGTGTCTTTTGTGGCTCTAAACATGAATCGATTTGGCATCTTTTCTTATCTTGTGATTGGACTAAGCGTATCTGGGCTTCAGGCCCTATTGGATTAAGAACCGAGCAATTTTCTGCTCCATCTTTCGATCATCTTTGCACCTCGTTCTTAGGCTCGCATGAATTTGAAAAACAAACTTTAATTTGGTTCCTCTCTATTTTTATTATAACTTGTTATTATATCTGGCATGTAAGAAACAAAGTTATTTTGTGTGCTGCTAGGGCTGACCCTATGGAGGTCATCCATAATGTTTTAAAATGGATTTCGGACTTGAATATTAAGCCCCCATCTACAAATCATTATATAGATTCACCACATCACACACACATCCCACTGTTTGATTCAATGGTTGCTAACATTGGGATGGAATTGCCTGGTTTACTGGTCGCAGGAAGTTATGAACCAGACCATAAAATAGCCAGGTGGACTTTTTACCTTTTGTTAGATGGCCAACATTTCATTATAGATGCAAGTAGCATATCCACTACTGATGCTAGAGAAGCTGAACTTTGTGGGATCGTGCAAGGATGGAGGAAGGCAAAGGAGATCCATATTAAGTTAAAAGAAACTTGGTTTTGCAACAGAACACTCTGTGACTTACCCCAACTAACTCTAATCCAGTTCCATGGAACCTGTTAAACCTCTACTGTGAATTAGCGGAAAACTTTGTTGACTTTAGTAGTCTAGCTTTTAAATGGTGTAATATAGACACTCTTCTCAATACTGTGTAATCTTTTCTTTTGTTTTATAATATTTCTCTTCTCATAAAAAAAAAAAAAAAAACTTTGAATAGGAAACAATGTGACATCTTTTTGTCTCTTGCCCATTCTCAAGGAGACTCTAAGCAGCAGGACCTCTAGGTCTTATAACTGAGCGCCTCAGAGACTCGTCCCTCCTAAACCTTTTATCCAATTTTCTTTTCTCCAACCATACCACCATTGTGGATAAAAAATTCTTCTTATCTATCTTTTCCATTACATGCTATTTCATATTCTGTCTAAAAACCAATGCAACTTCCTTCATTCCACACCTGACCCCACTCACCTTATGCATAACTTCCAGAGATAGATATCTAACCTCATGCTGCAACCTCATAACCCTACCCCATTACCATGCCTAAGAAAACCCAATAAACCATCCCTAGAGCACTACTGGGCATTCATATAGCCAGATGTGATAACCTTAGTTTGTGATGGAAGTTTCTCTCATGATACAGGTCACTTGTGTAGCTGCTTTAAAATCATTCTTTTACTTTGTCTTGTATGGATTTTGGCTTCACAGGATCAGCACAAGAATCAAAGGTAAGAGGCCTCCTTTCAGGCATAGATCACATCAAAGGCTGGACAGATAAGAACCTGGAGATTTGGACAGACTCTGAAGATTCGGCCCGGTAGCTTATAATAGAGATTTTGAAATGGTCCTGAGAGATTTTCACTTACTTATAGGATATACACTCTTCCCCTCAAAATTTTGAATCTGTAAATATCATTAAAAAGGACAGATATTTTATCGCTGTAGCGCATGACCTAGCCCTCTCTGCCCGACATAACTGTTGGACAAGTGTGTGTCCATCAAACCCGGTTCGGTCCGGTTCAACCCGGTTCACCTTTGTATTGAACATTTATACCTTCTTGTTTAATATTGTCACATGCGATATAAACTTTTTGAGCATTATGTGTCCATAAGTTATACTTAAAATGGTAGTCGCGACTAGGGTTTGGGCTGGGCACCCTTATCATATGGTCGTCGCATTGGGTATGCCTAGACATGTGACGTCAGGGTACGAATGCAAGTGCTCACATGTTTGATGTGTGCATTGGCGAAGAATCTACTTTGTCGATTCCCTCATGTATTACTGCCAGATGTAGGAAGGGATAGACATGTGTCACCAACACCCTGTACCTGAGGGAACCCTGTCACTGCAAAGTGTGATCGCATTCTTTGTTTCATCAATGACTGAGACTCAAGCGAGTCAAAGCCGGTGTTCTAGGAATACGTGAACACTTTGTGAGTGAAGGGGTTATCCAACACGATCACCACTGCCCGATTGGGAAACACCAAGATAGAGACTGTCTGTGCATGGTCGGATCATAATTTGGATCCAGTGCCGTTTTGGAAATGGTTTTGCAAAAATCTATTTTAGATAAAATGATACATTATTTATAATTATTTGAACAAAGTATTTTATCGAGTTTTGCGGGACCCGATCAGATGCACAGACGCTCGTATATGGACTTGTACTATGGATTGGGGTTTGGCAGTACATGTGTATGTGCCCTAGATTCCATAATGATGGTGTTGATTAGTGGGGGGGGGGTTGTATATGATAATAGTTATCATATAGGGAGTTATTTGGAATTTGCTAATTTAATTGGTTCTTTATTTAATTAATGAAATTGGTGCTAATTGTAATTATCCATTAATAATTAAATAAAGTAGCTAATTAATACTTTCCCTATTAGATTCTGCTTCTTCCCCTTTTAGAAGCACTTTGAGTTTAAATAGAACTGCCAAACTGAGAGAGAGAGAGACAGACTCTCACTGGGATTAAAGTAATCCATCCAAGGTTTAATTAAAACCCTAGATCTATAAAAGGATCAAAAAACGCAGGAGGGGGGCAGTGCTCCACGTTTTTGCCTGGCCCCCTCTTCTGCGTTTTGGTCTCTCTCTCCCTCTTTGAGATCTCTTCTTCTTCTTCTAGTTTCTCTCATCTGTTTTTGAGAGTTAGGGTTTGTGAAACCCTAGATCTGTGCTGAAGAATTTGAGGGAATCTGGGATTGGCTTGAAGAACCTTGGTAGCACCATTGGAGGTTCAGATCTGTTTGCTTGGAGAGCTCACTGGAGGAAGAACCACTGTCTATTGGAGGAGCAACACTTGAGGCTCACCAGGTTAGCAGTTCTTTATTAATTCCTTCAGTTTATTGATTATTAATATTTATGGGATGCGAAAGAAACTCGAATCGATTTAATTCCGCTGCGCATTCGAGTATGGGATGGATCCCTCTTGCCGTGTGATGGACTAGAGATGAATTTCTCTGTCCCTATTGTGATAATTAATTTTATGGGACGCAATAGGGAAGGAGAAACCCTAATAGGGATGCACCAGGGTTCCCATGGACGACCATGGGAAACCCTAAAATTTAATGGGGCACCCATGGGACACCATGGGATAACCCAATGTGTGCAAAACCTTGATTTTATAGTATATTGGTTTTCCTAGGGAACGATGGCTTGATCCCTGGATCGTAGTTTGGCCTACAGTGTGGTATCAGAGCCACCTTTCCCACCCATGAATATTAGATAATTAATGATTTAATATGATTGTCATGAGTGGGATGCAAGTTGCACATGGGTGGTTAAAATTATGATTGTTGTAACAACCTTCCCATGTGCACATGGGTAGTTACAAGGTTGTTAGTGTAACAACCTACCCATGTGATGCTGGATTTGGTTTGTTTGTTATTTTCAATTATTGTAACATGTATCCATGCATGATGTAATTAAATTTATTTAAATTTTTTTTTATCATGGTTATATGAGGGGGGGGGGGGACGCACGCTGCGATGCACATGCGCACACCCTCCCCCTTTTCCTGCCTATGTGCGCAAGCTAGGGCTGCTGTCCGTGGGTAGTAGCCTATGGGCAGCAGGCCTGCAGGCTCAGCCATGGGCTCCTGCCCGTGGGCCTTGGGTCCTTGGGCTGCGCAGGGAGTGCCTGCGGCCTCCCCTAATGGGCTGCATGCACTCCCCTTGAATTCCCCTCCAATTTTATTATAAAAAAAAAGGGGGGGGGAATTTTTTGAAAACAGAATTTTTTTTAAATTTATTTTGTTTTGTTTTTGGAGGATGAAAATGGGTGAAGGGATTCACCCCTCTACCCACTTGTAATTAAAATGCGATTTTAATTTTATGGGCTTGGATATATGTTATCACTTGTGATGTGGTGGTTCAATAATTGAAGGAATCCATGTTATTTTTAATGGTTTACTTATTTTAATGCCCATGCATGAAATTATATTATGATGTGATTATGGGAATGGCATTCTAATAAATGAATGGATTGTTTATGTATGTGATACATGGGATTATGGGTGGATGTGATGCTTCTCTCTCATTCTCTCTCTCCCCCTTTCTTTTTTATAAACAAATGTACTCCACCCCATGGGCAGCCCAAATGGTGGGTTGGTTTCTCCATGCGGGGTTTCTTTATTATTATGGAAAGAAAAGTATATAGAATTTTTTCCTAGGTTTCCATTGTAATGTTAGAGGAGGTAGGACTCCCAGGGCATGTTGATGGTGATCCACATGTGGCGCTCAAAGCTTATGGAGATGTAAGTCACCTACTTTAAAGACGTGATCGGGCGGAGGAGATGATCGAGGCGTGGCATCCATGGCATGATAAATGCACCCAAAGTTATTAGTTTTATTTTTATTGGGTGGGTTATTTAATTGCTTCTGATAAAAATGCCGCCATCCCATAATCACTTTTAATTAATGTTGATTAATTATGTTGTTTAAATCTATCCATGTATGTGAGAGTTGCTTAATCCCTCTTTAATCATAATACATGTATGATATGGACTAGTCTTAATCGGTAGACATGACCATGACCTCCTATTGAAGATAAATGTAGAGATTGTGTGATATGCCCCGCATACGCCGACAGGACATTGTCAGGACCACTGTCACATACTTATGTATATTTACCTCTATCTAGATACGTTAGGGTATGGATAGTGAGAGGGCACTGCGATAGTGTGCCATTTTTCATGATTCTATGATTCTAACTAATGCAATAGGTAAGTACATGACTTGGGTGTATGTCAGACGACAGAATCTGGACATGGCACCCAGGTGGCCAAAAATATTGGAAGCCCATGAGGCGGATAGCCTAGTCCACACTACCACGGTGTGTATAATGACTCCCGACAGGGTAAGTTATGCATGCAAGGGTTGTAGGTATCCAATTCATCTTTTGGGTTATGAGGGAAACTCAAATAATGAAAGACCATTGATGTGTGTGTGCTCAATTTATTATTTTCAATGGTTATTAATTAGCATGTGGTTATTCACTTGTGCATCTGTAGATAATTATACAATGACTGCTGTTAATTCCAACATTTTGACATTCATTAGATAATACAAACTTAATGGTACAAATTATGTCGATTGGTACCGGAGCATTAAGTTGTTCCTAACTGCTAAAGGACTGTATACAGTTCTAGATGAACAAGTTCCTCCTCAACCCGACCCGAACGATTTTGAGGCAAATGAAGAGATGTGGGAGTTCCTCATGAGGGATTCCAAGGCGTCACTTTATATCCTAGGATCGTTGGAAAAGTCAGTTCTGGACTCGATCAAGGATATACGCACTGCTGGGGGTAAGATGGATAAGCTTGCTGAATTAATCAACAGACAATTGACACACGCCCATTCTGATGTGGTGAGTCAAATCCACAACACCAAGATGTCCCAGGGGACTCCAGTGATGGATCATGTAATGAAAATGATCAATCTGCTTGAAAATTTGAAATCCATGGGGACTGATTTCAGCCTGCGATATAAGACTGATGTGATCTTAGCGCCACTCACTTCTGCCTATGCACCCTTTAAGATGTCCTACAAGATGTCCGATAAGGAGATGGAGCTCACCGAGCTTGCTAATGCACTGGTAGAGGCTGAAGCGTCCTTGAAAAGGGACAAGGCTGAGGTCAATGCAACTGAGGCAAAACCTTCTTCAAGTGGGAAGAAGAAGTAAGGGTAAGACCCTAAAACCCAAGGGTGGGAAGTCTGGCAATAAAGGCAAAGACAAGTGCTTCTATTGCAAGAAGGAGGGTCACTGGAAAAGAAACTGTCGTGCTTACCTGGCTACTGTGAAAGACAAGAAATTGGATGAAACAGAGGCTTCTAAAGAAGGTACATGTGATGTTCACGTTCTTTATGAGTCTAATTTATCTTTTGAACCGACCAATTATTGGTTGGTGGATAGTGGTTCCATTGTTCACATTTGCAATGATTTGCAGGGGTTCAAGGAGACAAGGAACCTGGAAAGAAATGAGGTGCGTCTTCGGATGGGCATTGGAGCTGAGACCATGGCGATGACTATGGGAAATTTTATTTTAAATTTTAGTTATACTTGTTTGGTTTTAAAGGATTGCTATTATGTACCCTCTTTCAAGAGGAAGATAATTTCAGTTTCAAAACTTGTTTTGGACGGATATAGTTTTTCCTTTAATTCTAAGTTAATTATTCGTTTTAATAATTCCTTTGTGGCATCCGGATATATGTAAAGTGGTTTGTATTTTTTAGATTGCCCTATTAGAACGAATGTTGTTTCAAATGTTGATTTGAAACGGAAAGCACCTCCAGTGAACTCAACATATCTATAGCATCTAAGATTATGTCACATTAATGTGGACCGAATCAGTAGATTGGTGAGGGATGGACCCTTAGAGAGTCTGAGGGTGGAACCATTCCCAACCTGTGAGTCATGCTTTCAGGGCAAAATGACCAAGAAACCCTGTAGCAATAAAGGTACTATAGCCACAGATCTATTAGAGTTAATACACACTGATGTGTGTGGACCCATAAACATACAAGCGAGATATGGGTATGAGTACTTTATCACATTCACCGATGATTACTCTAGATATGGTTACATATACTTGATGCGTAGGAAATCAGAAGCCTTTGATAAATTCAAAGAATTCCAAGCCGAGGTCGAAAGACAGCTCGATAAACGCGTCAAGTCCTTACGATCAGATCGTGGAGGGGAGTATCTATCGGATGAGTTTAAAGATCATCTCATATCCCAAGGGATAGTTAGTTAGCTAACTAATCCAGGCACACCACAACAAAATGGTGTATCCGAACGAAGCAATAAGACCCTATTGGATATGGTCCGGACGATGCTCACTTATAGTGAGCTGCCTCTCTCTTTCTGGGGGTATGCTTTAGAAAAGGCAATTTACATCTTGAATAGGGTTCCATTCAAGTCTGTAGCCAAGACACCCTTTGAGTTGTGGAAAGGGCGTAAGCCCAGTATTCAACACCTTAGGGTATGGGGTTGCATAGCACATGTCCGAAAGCAACAGACAGACAAGTTAGAATCCAGGACTTCAAGATGCCATTTCATAGGCTACCCCAAAGGCACGATAGGCTATTATTTCTATAACCCAGTTGACCAGAAGGTCATTGTAAGTAAACACGTCACATTTCTGAAGAAAGAAATGATGACCTAGAAGTCCGAACCAGTAGTCATTAAAGAGCTATCAGATAGCTCAGAAACGTCACTTCCTGAAGTGAGACCAATTGGCATACCCGCTGAAATACCAACACCTGAAGAACCTCGACGCAGTGGGAGGACTATTAGACCACCCACCAGGCTTACTCTTCTAACCGAAGAGGAAACTGTGGAAGAGTTCCACATGGTATCGGTTGAATCGGATGATGATTCGATGACATACTCTGAGGCTCTAAAGGATGTTGATGCCACTAGGTGGCTAGAGGCAATGCGCTCTGAAATCGATTCGATGCATTCCAACAAGGTCTGGACTCTAGTCGATCCACCACTTGGCGTTAAGCCGATTGGATGTAAATGGATCTTCAAGAGGAAGAAGGGCGCAGATGAAAAGGTCAAAAGATTCAAAGCGAGACTAGTGGCAAAGGGCTATACCCAGAAAGAAGGTATAGACTATGAGGAAACCTTTTCACCAGTGGCGATGATGAAATCCATCAGGATTTTATTGGCTATCGCTGCACACTTTGATTATGAAATCTGGCAGATGGATGTGTAGACTGCATTTCCGAATGGATTCCTTCAAGAGGAAATCTACATGGAACAGCCAGAGGGGTTCTCTTCCTTGGAGGAAGAAAGAAAGGTGTGCAAATTACAGAGGTCCATTTATGGGCTGAAGCAGGCTTCCAGGAGCTGGAACATCAGGTTTGATCAATCAATCAAATCGTTTGGTTTTGATCAAAACATGGATGAACCATGCGTTTATAAGAAGATCAGTAGGAGGGTAGTATGTTTTCTTGTTTTATACGTAGATGACATATTGCTGATTGGTAACGATGTAGGATTCCTTTCATCAGTAAAACAGTGGTTATCCACAACGTTTTCAATGAACGACCTTGGTGAAGCTAGCTATATCCTTGGGATCAAACTTGTAAGAGATCACCAGAAAAGGATGCTAGGCTTGTCACAAGCTACCTATATAGACAAAGTCCTGGCCAGATTTAGTATGGAGAACTCCAAGAGGGGAAGTGTACCCTTTAGGCATGGAGTCAGTCTTTCCAGATCTCAATGTCCTCAGTCTCAGACGGACATTGAAGAGATGAAGAGGATTCCCTATGCCTCAGCAGTAGGAAGTCTAATGTACGCTATGTTGCGTACGAGGCTGGACGTTTGCTATGCAGTAGGTATTATGAGTCATTACGAGTCTAATGAGTGGAGGTGCCATTGTATAGAAGAGTACAAAATAGAAATCTACAGCCGATCCCTATTTTTATGAACACCTTGCATCATGTGATGTGGCTAATAAGTTGTTTGGGTTAGGAAGTTCCTAACATTTCTGGAGTAGTCCCTGATCTTGTCAAGGGCCCCATTCCCCTGTTATGTGACAACAGAGGGGCCATTGCACAAGCTAAGGAGCCTAGCGCTCATCAGAGGAACAAGCACGTGCAGCAAAAGTATCACCTCATCAGAGAGATTATCTTGCAGGGGGGCGTGAGTATCTCCAAAGTGGATACAACTGAAAATGTGTCTGATGCCATGACAAAGGGTTTGTCACCAGGAGTGTTTGAGAAACACATGGAGGGCATGGGTTTAAAATGTATAGGGAATTGGCTTTGATGTATAAGTGGGAGATTGTTGGACAAGTGTGCGTCCATCAAACTCGGTTCGGTCCGATTCAACCCGGTTCACCTTTGTATTGAACATTTATACATTCTTGTTTAATATTGTCACATGCGAAATAAACTTTTTGAGCATTATGTTTCCGTAAGTTATACTTAAAATGGTAGTCGCAACTAGGGTTTGGGCTGGGCACCCTTATCATATGGTCGTCGCATTGGGTATGCCTAGACATGTGATGTCAGGGTACGAATGCGAGTGCTCACATGTTTGATGTGTGCATTGGCGAAGAATCTACTTTGTCGATTTCCTCATGTATTACTACCAGATGTAGGAAGGGATAAACATGTGTCACCGACACCTTGTACCTGAGGGAACCTTGTCACTGCAAAGTGTGATCGCATTCTTTGGTTCATCAATGACTGAGACTCAAGCGAGTCAAAGCCGGTGTTCTGGGAATACGTGAACACTTTATGAGTGAAGGAGTTATCCAACACGGTCACCATTGCCCGATTGGGGAACACCAAGATAGAGACTGTCTGTGCATGGTCGGATCATAATTTGGATCCAGTGCCGTTTTGAAAATCGTTTTACAAAAATCTATTTTGCATAAAATGATACATTATTTATAATTATTTGAACAAAGTATTTTATCGAGTTTTGCGGGACCCGATCAAATGCACAGACGCTTGTATATGGACTTGTACTATGGATTGGGGTTTTGCAGTATATGTGTACGTGCCCTAGATTCCATAATGATGGTGTTGATTAGTGGGGGGGTTGTATATGATAATAGTTATCATATAGGGAGTTATTTGGAATTTGCTAATTTAATTGATTCTTTATTTAATTAATGGAATTGATGCTAATTGTAATTATCCATTAATAATTACATAAAGTAGCTAATTAATACTTTCCCTATTAGATTCTGCTTCTTCCCCTTTTAGAAGCACTTTGAGTTTAAACAGAACTGCCAAACTGTGAGAGAGAGAGACAGACTTTCACTGGGATTAAAGTAATCCATCCAAGGTTTAATTAAAACCCTAGATCTATAAAAGGATCAAAAAACGCAGGAGGGGGGCAGTGCTCCACGTTTTTGCCTGGCCCCGTCTTCTGCGTTTTGGTCTCTCTCTCCCTCTTTGAGATCTCTTATTCTTCTTCTAGTTTCTCTCATCTGTTTTTGAGAGTTATGGTTTGTGAAACCCTAGATCTGTGCTGAAGAATCTGAGAGCATCTGGGATTGGCTTGAAGAACCTTGGTAGCACCATTGGAGTTTCAGATCTGTTTGCTTGGAGCGCTCACTGGAGGAAGAACCACTGTCTATTGGAGGAGCAACACTTGAGGCTCACCAGGTTAGCAGTTCTTTATTAATTCCTTCAGTTTATTGATTATTAATATTTATGGGATGCAAAAGAAACTCAAATCGATTTAATTCCGCTACGCATTCGAGTATGGGATGGATCCCTCTTGCCATGTGATGGACTAGAGATGAATTTCTCCGTCCCTATTGTGATAATTAATTTTATGGGACGCAATAGGGAAGGAGAAACCCTAATAGGGATGCACCAGGGTTCCCATGGACGATCATGAAAAACCCTAAAATTTAATGGGGCATCCATGGGATAACCCAGGACGTGCAAAACCCTAATTTTATAGTATATTGGTTTCCCTAGGGAACCATGGCTTGATCCCTGGACCGTAGTTTGACCTACAATAACCAGCAGCGAATGATTGTAACAGACAATGTTTCATCCTTTTTGTTTAATTAGATCATTTATTACTCAGGAAATTTTTTTTTTTTTTGAAGAATACCAATTACGTGGAATCTCTTAAATGGTAAATCTGCTGTATGCATTGCTCTCAAGTGGGTATTTGTCTACAGACAGTGAACTTACTGACAATAGAATTACAATACAAATCCAACTGCAAAACACCATGTTACATCTTATCCAGCCTGACCACAGCTACAAACTTGAGCCGCAGTCTACCCACGCTACTGAAATTAATAATGCCAATTTAGTTCAAAGATGAAGGACATCAACAGAAGAATGTGATTGTGCCACCTCTTCATCTGTGGTTTGAATTATCTAGGCCTGTTGACTCAATCTGTCT
>NW_025317860.1:0-25064 GCF_018873765.1 Telopea speciosissima
GAAAATTCAGATCCTTCCATAGCAGGTGAGTGTTCTGTCTCTGAAAGCGGATGGTGTACTAGCACCTACCACTCTCTGTCTCTCTCTTGTGAGCAAGTAGATCGTTTCATGCTCAAAAGAAAGAAATGGAGAGCAGGAGCTACTAATGGACCCTTGCTCCCAGGAGAAGGTAAACTAGCACCCTTTATAATCCTCTTTCATTCCCTAAAAGTGTGGGGCAGTTTGGGGTGGAGATGTCGATATTTGGCAGCTCAGACATCCAACGGTATCAAACTTAAGAAAAAAAAAAATATATCGAAATCAATGAGCTAAGATCGTTGGATGTCCGAGCTGCCAGGTGTCAACATCTCCACCCCTAACGACTACATTGCACATTTTAGGGAATTGGAGAGGATTAAAATCCTCTTGATCTGTGCTCATATGAAATGACCTCTTTGCACATTTTACATTACTCCTCTCCTTGTTGGTTTGCTCCCCATGTGGCTTGCTCAAAATCCTCTCTACCCCCTGTGTATGAAACTATTTCATGGTGCACTCATTGTCCTGAGGGAGGGGGGGGGGGGGGAGGGGTTTAGTAATTAGATATGGTATCACTTTCAAGCGATATCAGTTTGTAATTGTATGGAACAGATTTGCCCCTGATTTCATTCAAAAATCAATTTTTTTTTTTACCATTTTTCCCTTGGTATAGTGATCCACCAATATGGGATCATCGATCAATACGGTGGATTCGATATTGATACCTCAAATCATGATCCTAAGTCCTAACAGACCTTTTGCCAAAATACGGAGAGAGCTTAAACAACCATTAAGGAAAAAGATCGAAAATGCGCCAATGCACCACACTAGAATTCAATTGTCCTCTCAATTTTTACCAAAAAAAAAATTTATCCTTTTAACACTTAAGAGTATAAAAAGACGTCATTACTCATATTTTTACGATTGAATTCTTAAGTGGAGTGCACCGCACTTGAGAAGATGAAAATCCAATAAAGACCGATTATAACTGATTAGATAAAAAGACATAAAATGACCTAATCAATCATAAGGACGGAGTCCATATTGGTAATTGGCACGTTTTCATGCATCAGAGCCTACATCTCCGGTTGTACATTTATACAGGGAAGTCTTTTCGGTTCCAATAAATCTGTCTCTCTCTCTCTGGTTTTGGAGAATTGGGGGTGTGAACGGTAGAGAGTGAGACGCCAAATCAAGCATGGCTATCGCCTCCTGCAAAATTTCTGCCCTCTGTGCTCTCCATAGACCCTTCTCTCCGTCTCTAACCTTACATCCTGCGCAAACCCTGATAAAGCTCCTCTCAGTCAGAAGCAGAGCTTTCTACTCAGCCGCAAGAACACATACTGACCCATTCTGTCATTCGTCACCGTCGCCAATAATCCCCCTCCAACCTATAAACCCCAAATCAAACATTAACAAACCACTCGTATCCAGATCCTTTGCCACAACCTCCGACCTCTCTTCCACAGAAAATTTACCTACCGCCCCCAAAACCCTAAAATCCCGTCTTGCCGATGGCGATACCCTCTATGGTCTTTTCCTCCTCAGCTTCTCCCCAACCATCGCCGAGATAGCGGGTCTTGCGGGCTACGACTACGTGGTGGTTGACATGGAGCACGGCCACGGCGGAGTCTCCGACGCTCTCCCTTGCCTCCGAGCTCTGGCAGCCACCGGCACTCCCGCGATCCTCCGGCTGCCAGAATCTTCGGCCATGTGGGCCAAGAAGGCCCTGGATCTGGGACCCCAGGGAATCATGTTCCCCATGATCGAGGGAGCTAAATCGGCGAAGAAGGCTGTTTCGTACTGTCGATTTCCGCCGGCTGGGGAGAGGGGATCGGCGCACACTGTGGTGAGGGCGTCCAAGTACGGTATCGACACGGGCTACCTCAGCAACTACGAGGAGGAGCTTCTGATCATGTGCCAGGTGGAATCGGAGGAAGGCGTGAAGAAGATCGAGGACATTGCTGCCGTCGATGGAGTGGATTGTATCCAAATGGGTCCATTGGATCTGAGTGCGAGCTTGGGGTACTTGTGGGATCCAGGGAATAAGAAAGTGAGGGAAGTAATGCGCACGGCGGAGAAGGGGGTCTTGGGATCGGGGACGACGAAGAAAGAGAAAGGAGGAGGTGCGTACTTGGCCGGATTTGCTATGCCGCATGATAGCCCCGATGAGATGAGGGCGCGTGGGTATCACATGATATCGGGTGCGGTGGATGTGGGGATGTTTCGGAGTGCCGCCGTGGAGGATGTGAGGAGGTTTAGGCTGGGTTCGATGAAGGGTTCCGATAACGACGATGACGGAGACGGACGGCAGAAGCAGGTGGATGGGGATGGTAAGGACGACGACACTAAGTACTGGAGTGAGTGAGTGAGTGAGTGAGTGAGTGAGTAATCCCTCACAATGTCAAAATGAAAAGAGTGTGATGAGATGATCCCTGGACTTGACTCCATCGTATTTTGCCTCACACTTTTTATTTTAACCTTTTTAGCTTTTCGTTCGGCTTTGTAAAATCAAATGCTTTCATGGGTTTGATTCATTTCCTTAACCATTCCTTTTCTTTCTTATCCCACTTCGTTGCCAATTCAAGAAGTCATTTCACCGGAGAGAGAAAGAGACAAGAGCATGCTAACAGAGCCTAGCGGCCTTAGGCCCCTGGAGACAGGATTTCAAGAATAGGATCGGGAGTCGCCCAATTCAGATCTGAATCAGCGATTACTGATCCGATTTCTAACAAGTTGATACAGTCAGATTCCTTAGATATTGAAAAAAAGAAAAACACCAGAATCCCCAATTCTAGGGGCTTTTTCAAACTGATTCCGAATTGGCACAGAATGCTTCCGTCTTCTTGGACGAAACATTTTCTCTATTTTTGTTTTTTTGGGAGGGGTGCGTTAAGTGTTTCTTGTGGGGGAGTTGTTGTCTTTTGTGTGGGGGCATGCAGAAGCGTCAATAGGGATGGGATGTTCACCTTTCATGAGGGTGGAGTGGTCATTTCATTCTTTTATTAGGGGAGTACACCAATGGGATGTGGCAAACGGCATTGACTATTAGAGGGCAGTAAGTCATTTCATGTGAGGGGTAAAGAGATAGACACAAGTAGGGCTGTAAACGGATCGGATTCGGTTCAAATAATGCTATATCCGCATCCGCATCCGATTAGCCATCGGACGGATTCGGATAGTGCTAAACGGATACGGACACAGATATGGATTGGATATTTTATCCGTTTACATGTAAATATAGCTTTTCGAATAGCTATAGCCTATCTGCATCCGCATCCGTTTAACTTTCGGACGGATTTGGATAGTACTAAACGAATACGAAAATGGATTTCTGCTATTCATTTACACCCCTAGACACAAGAGACTTCAGAGCTATGCCAATGCTCCTTGGGTGTATCTCTCAGCTGCAATAAGGACCCTGGATGTTATTTCAGAAGGGAAGAGAGATAGACTTGAGAGCTATGCCAAGTCTCTCGCCATTTGGAACCTTTGGCTGGCCTTTAACGATGCATCTTTTAGAAACATTATCAGAAAGTGCGC
This sequence comes from Telopea speciosissima, assembly GCF_018873765.1. NCBI lineage: Eukaryota > Viridiplantae > Streptophyta > Magnoliopsida > Proteales > Proteaceae > Telopea > Telopea speciosissima. The sequence continues at coordinate 3,562 of NW_025317860.1, forward strand.
ATTTTGTCGATTTCCTCATCACTATGTGTTTTGCTAACGAATTCTATTCTTTAAGTGCTCCCAACAACATCCTTCAGCATCAAGTCTGGATAGCTAGCATGGCTTCCCCCACCTTCTGGAAATTACATCAAAATTAATGTGGATTGACCTGCTCTTGGCACTCTTGGGCCGGCAGATATTTGCGGAATTGTTCGAAATTCTAATGGAGATTTCATTGCAGCAGTATTTGCAAAATTTGTTGGATCAATGTACTCTTATGTGGCTGAAGCCTCTTGCTATTCGACCAGCTCTCCATATTGCATTATCCAAAGGTTTCTCTTATGGGTTTTTTTTTTTTTTTGGATAAAGAAGGTTTCTCGTATGTTATTGTTGAAGCCTGAAAGCGGGTTGCTTGCTTGTTGATTTTTCAAAATTTTCACAAGTTTACAGTGAATTTTATGGCAGATAACTCCTATTATCGCTGACTGTTTCTCAATGGTCTCTCGATTAGTTCTCCAGGTCACAGTTCAGCATATTTTTAGACAATGCAATATGGTTGTTGATGCTCTTGTTGGTTTTGGGGATAAACATCAATTTTGTTATCATTGTTATGTAAAAGTTAATGTTGAATAAATAGGATGTCATTTGGATTAGTCACATGTCAAAATTTTTTATTTTCTTAAAAATTTTTAAAGCTTCATTTAATATATGCATATTAAATGAACCTAGACTTCAATAATACTTTTAAAAATTCAGCTAAATAATGCATATGTTAAGAGTTCGAAAGAAAAAAATACGTCTTAAATATGATTCCTATTTAAAAAAAAAAAAAGAAAAAAAAAATACATGAATCTATTCAATATGCAATATACATGCACATCACTCAGCAAATACAATAATAGCAACTAGAAGATCAATTTATTATAAAGCACCATATCCAACTAAAATAAACATAATGTAATAACTAACTCACTCAATCCCACCATACATCACTATATAAATACCATAGTCAACATCTTATTCAGAACATTAAAAAACACAATTTGAAATTATCCAAATAATGTCGAAATCATTTCATGTAAAAGGGAGAGCTATATATACAAAGGTGCTAACATATCTGCACTGGCGGCTTAGAGAACCTTTTTCCCCATAACTTGATATATACGAGGATTAAATCTTGGGATCTATATATGGACATAATTTCCTACATTTGCCAGACCAAGAGCCCCATGCTCATTTGTTAACCCAAACTTGACTGAGGTGTGTCCATGTATTTTTTGGACCATAGGTGGAAGCTTTTTGGCAAAGAAAGAAGTGGATTCTAGGTCGTTAAGTTTTGGGCCCCGAATCGTCCAACTATGGTCAAACAACACACACATTGAGGATTGAGCACCCTGCCTGTGGCTCTGGGGGTGTCAAATGCTAGTCCGAATTTTTAGGCCCATTGGCTTCGAGTGGTTAAAGCCCAACATCAAACCGTTTAGTAAACGACCCTAGTGTCGGGCCTAGCCTGATTATGGGAAGGGTTAGTAATGGTGTTTGGTTGTAGACCAAAGGGCATCCGACAGAGCGACCAACACCATTAACAAACCATTTATAGTCCGATTAGGCTGTTTAAGCTTGATTATAGCCCGTTTATAGCCTTTTCAATAGCCTGCTTAGCCAATTAGCCTTTTAAAGCCTTATTATTACTTGATTACCATGAGCTTGATTATGGATCAATAATAACAGATCGAATAGAATGTGCCCATGTCCTACTATCCTAGTCTATGAGGACCGATTTAGACTGGATCTAAATCGACCAGGCCTGACTAGATTTAAACCGGGACTTGGACTTTTGACTCAACTGGCTTCTCGTTTTTCATTCACCGACAGTCTATGAAGTGAAAGGAACCCTTCGTGGTGGGGCCTGGGGGGATTCGAACCCAAATTACGTATTTTTCGCTCACCGTCACCTTACGTCTTACTTACGATATCGTTAATTGGTTTCCCCGACGTGCGACCCTCAAAGACAAAAGAGTCAACCCTCACAAGTCTTAAAGGTGGGTCCCAACTCTCCTACTAGATAAAAGAGAAACTTAAAAGATCACATAATTCAACAATTCAGATCTGACTAAATTTTGATCGAAGGGCAGAGCAGTACTGGTTTCTCCTTCCTATATACACACATGTACACTAGAATTCTCCCTCAGCTCCTCCCTCTCCCCCCTTAGTCCCATTTCCATAGAGGAGTTGGACCAGACTTCCATATTTACTTTGGTAGCTTTTCTCAGAGCTTTCTCTCATTATTCAGTTTTCCTTTTTGCCACTCTCTCCCTCGCTCGCTCGCTCGCTCGCTCGCGAGCAGATCCGACTCTGCAGAGATGGAGGTGTTTTACTACCTTGTTTTCGGTGCCCTCGCGATGATTGTCGGGGCCCTCGAGTTCAGCAAGAACAACAAAGATCGCATCAGTACCTCTTCTGCTTTTAATTCATTTAAGAACAATTACCTCGTTGTCTACTCCCTGATGATGGGTAAGCCAGATCTTATCTTCACCTTTTCAGTTTCCTTTTATCTTTCTTTAAATTTCGGGTAAATTTGGAGTCATTTTGATATGGATGCCTTATTGTCCTTGGATCGGTGAAATGAATCTGTCTGTCACCTTCATTCTGAGGAGTACGGAACTTATCGGGTTCGCAATCAACATTTTCAGTCGTTAAGACTTGGGATCTACATTCCATCGGTGTTTTCACTGCTGTGGATTCAAAAGTGTTTTGTCTGTGTGAAGTCGTTTCCTTTATTCTTCGCCAACTCCTATGATATTCCTTGTTACAGATTTTAATTTATCGTTTAAATCACAGATCGATTGATTTTGTTTTGTTGCACTGCTTTGAGATGTTGAAGACTTCTTACCTCAACTGGCCGCGCTGAAATTACACTAAATTCTTTAACCCCCACCCCCTCCCCTGTCACAAAAAAAAAACACCAGATGTAGGCTAATCTGTAGCACTCAAATAATGTGTGTGATGGATGTAAGAAGCTGGATCGATCAGTTGGATTCTCCTTCTTCAAATTGGCAAAATGGCATAAATCGACCGCTCTCTAGTTGTTAAAGAAGATTTAGTATCTAAGGAGTTGAATCGATTGGTTTTCCTTTTACTGACTTATCATGGTTCCTGCGGCAAATAGCTGGGGATTGGCTGCAGGGTCCTTATGTCTACTACCTCTACAGTACATATGGCTTTGGGAAGGGGGAGATTGGACGGCTCTTTATTGCTGGTTTTGGATCCTCGATGTTGTTTGGCACTATTGTTGGATCTTTGGCGGATAAACAGTAAGATTTCATTTTCCGTACTTGATCTATCAGTGATCAAATTGATTTGCTGGGTCCTTATACCTTCGTGTACCATGTACAGGGGCCGTAAGAGGGCATGTGTTACCTACTGCATTACTTACATCCTGAGTTGCATCACCAAGCATTCTCCTGATTATAAAATTCTCATGGTGGGCCGTGTATTAGGTGGAATCGCCACTTCTCTTCTGTTTTCAGCTTTTGAATCATGGCTTGTTGCAGAACACAATAAGGTGAGGCATTTTGATTTCACCCTTCAATTTAGCAAGTATGCCACCATTACAGGTGGATTTTTCATCTATTACATGCTTGATAATTGAGGCATTCCATGAATCGGTGAAGGCGCACAACAATTGTTCGGTCTTAGCTCTGAACTTAACCTGATCCAGTGACTCCTCTGGTGATTGAATCACAAAGCAACTGTATACCAGTTTGCTTTGAAGTAGTGAAATCCATGGGTGAAAATGCGGAAACACCTGTTGGGTTTGTCACATTTACTAGTGTGGTGATCTCTTGTGGTGCAATCAATCTGTTTGTTTTGTTCAGATGTCCTATAGTGTTTTCTTCTGATGTTTACCATGTTTCTTTTCATCCAGAGGGGCTTTGAGCAACAGTGGCTGTCCTTGACATTCTCTAAGGCAATATTTCTTGGTAATGGTCTCATTGCTATTATCGCTGGATTGCTTGGCAATGTACTCGCTGACACTTTTGAATTTGGGCCGGTTGCTCCTTTTGATGCTGCGGCATGCTTTCTTGCAATTGGGATGGCCATTATATTGTCAACCTGGAGTGAGAACTTTGGGGATCCTTCAGAGAGCAAGGATTTGCTTTCCCAGTTCAAGGGTGCTGCTGTAGCCATTGCTTCTGGTAACTCTCATATCTTTTTCTATCTTCTGTATATCTTGTTTGTCTTCAAGAAAGACATGGCATTAGGATACTCATTAGGTATATCTTAAGGATGTACTATACATGATAAGATTAGGCTCTGTTTGATGAATTGTACTTGAAAATTTTTTGGTTGATGAGTTGGGAGATCTGCTATGGCAAAAATGAATTCCATGGAGTGGTCATACCCTCCTTATTAATCAAGTTCTTTTGTACAGTTAAATTAGAATTGGTAAAAGGTTGGAGTGGGGTTGAGAGGGAGATTCAGTAGCTTGGTTTATGTGCTTCACTTCAGTGATCCCCTTTGCTGTATCTATTTAATGTGGTTGCAATGTGATTTTCATGTCATGTGAAATCAGATGAGAAGATTGCGTTGCTGGGTGCTATACAATCACTGTTTGAAGGTTCCATGTATACCTTTGTGTTTCTATGGACTCCCGCATTGAGCCCAAATGATGAGGAGATACCTCATGGTTTCATTTTTGCAACATTTATGTTGGCTTCAATGTTGGGAAGCTCCATCGCATCTCAGCTCATGGCCCGACCATCCCTCAAAGTTGAGAGCTACATGCAGATTGTTTTTATGATTTCAGCCTCCACCTTCCTGATTCCTGTACTTGCAAATGTATGTATGACCCAGTTCCTTCATCCAAAACTTTTATCTAACGATTTATTTTTATAATGGTATCATCTGATGTCACCCTACCTGGCAACAGTTCTTTGTACCTCCCTCTACGGTGAAAGGTGGAAGCATATCATTTGCAGGTTGCATTCTTCTCTTTGGCTTCTGTACCTTTGAGTCTTGTGTGGGGATATTCTGGCCGTCAATCATGAAAATGAGGTCCCAATATATTCCAGAGGAGGCTCGAAGCACCATCATGAACTTCTTCCGCATTCCTCTTAACATTTTTGTGTGCATTGTGTTGTACAACGTGAGTAGCTTAATGGCTTTACTACATTTGTTGTTTTGACTTACTATGAATTCTTCAATTTAAAATTTAGAAGTTGGGGAGGGGGAGAAAAAATCTCAAATAGAAGAGGAGTTGTATTCCATCATATGGCTTCAAAAGCCTTTCAGTGATCTTACTGGATGCTCACCTTACTGACACCAGCAAACTCTTCTTGATTGCCATGGGAAACCAAGTTCTCTTTCTATATTTTGGTCTGTAGGGGTGATCCTATGAGATGCTGCCTTTTTCTATGCAGTCTTCTTAACTACCATGGCAATCATCTGTCTCCCTCTCCCCCTCTTGGACACAAACACACAAAATATGTTGGGAAGTTTAGAAGGGAAAGGTTGCTGTCTGCATCATAGCACTGCTACTCTTCATCCATTACTGAATAAAATTTCGCTTTCTATGTGAAGGTTAATGCATTTCCTATCACCGTCATGTTTGGCATGTGCTCGATATTCCTCTTCATGGCGGCAGTTTTACAGAGGAGGCTCATGGTAGTTGCAGAGAGCCACAAGCCTAGTAAGTTTCCTTATCAGAAGTTAAAGGATAGTGTTGATAGACAGGGGCTTGGACAATATTTCTGTGGTTTGGTCTCACAGTTCAGGTCCCGATGATGTTAGCTTACACCCCCCCCCCCCCCAAAGTTAATGGTTTCTAGATATAAATCCCAGTTGCAGTATCCGAAGTTTTTGCTTCTTTTTGTTTATATACATGGCCGAATGCTTCATGCAGTAAAGAAACAGTGAATTAAAATGATATAACATCAGATGATATCTTTACTATATGGACTTATTGGTTTGTCCTTTTCTTTTTTCTTCTACAGAATCACAAGATTGGGCTTCAATGAAGGACAAGGACATGGAGTCAGAGCCATTAAAAATCTGATTGCAAGTAAGAAGACGAAAGCGTTGGAAACATGGGGGAAGGTTAAGGGAAACCAGCTTTTCCAGCCGTAATGATGTTGCCTTCGTGGAAATTATAGAAATAAGGAAGTGAGGAAGTTATAGGATATTGCTATATTGATTGAGGATGGATGGATGGATGGATAATTTTTTTTTTCCCTTTCAAGCCAGTGATGGTCTGCTGACGAAGATCTAAACTAAAAAGAAGTATAGCCATTTCTGCAGGACAGAGTGGGGGCAGGATTAGATTTGTTTCGGGATTGCTACTTCTGCAGTGACTGTCACTTGTCACCTTAGTAGTATCAGTATATCTCAGTTGTAGAAGCTAGATATTCCATTTTGTAATGTTGTCTCTTATCTAGTTTTGGATAAGGGGTTGGTAGATTAATTGAGAGAGGTTTTTCCCTTTTCTTTTCTTTGTTTTTTGTCTTTTTTTGGAGGGGGGAGGTGGTGGTGGTGGTTGGGATGGAAGGGGTTTGGTGTGTGCTTTGGCACCACTTTATTTGTTTTCCTGAAGATGCAGAAACAAGTGCTCTCTCCAACATGTTTTAGTATTTAGTGACTTCTACAGTTATGGATGTCAATGATCCTTTTCATTTAACTTCCCCACCCTACACATTATTCAACTTCTTTCACTCGCAACGTTTCATAGTTGTATAGAAGCACCATCATTTGTTTGAATGCTCGTTAAATAGAATACATTCTTCACACAGGAACTGGAATAGGAGGTCTTATTTGCATAGCAGCCAGGGTTTCTTACGTCCATGCATGCACATGAAATATTTAAGAGAGAAAAAATGATTAGAATTTTTCATGTGATGGAACGTATGAAACTCGGGCAATTCTAAGAACAACAATAGACTCAGTGTTATCCCAGCTTAATTCTAAGAACCTTTTCCCTAAATAATAGCCAAATTTCAACCCAAAACTAAATACTTCCAAACATGTTGCAATTTTGTGTTTTTATAAACTATGTTTTGATTCTTATTACAAGCTTGTATTGGGCTAAAAATTGCTTGGCAAGATGGATGGATAAATCTCCACTATATGGACTTTACTCATGTCCACCATTTTCTACCATATAAATTTGAAAGACGAAATTTAATGTTTTGAACTCGTCATGGTATATGAATCAAATTTTCAATTCAAATTAAGACATAACAAGGATTTTTTATTATTGATCAAGTAAAATTTGGACCTCAAAAAATAAATCAAGTAAAAGGAAAGAAGCCTCCCTCCCTTTAGATCAAAACCGAACCTTAGTAATTGGTAATCCTTTTTGAGTAAAGCGGGTTCCTCGTAAGTGGTTAACTTTGTAATTTTGGTGAATGCTAATTTTTCCTTCAAAAAAAAGAGGGAGAGAGACACATAGACACAATATCATCTTGGGTTTGAATTTGGATCCCATCGAAAATTCGGGCTGATCCTGTACAGAGAGTAAGGTTTAGAGGTTTTTTTTTTTTTTTTTTTTCAATTTCCATCGATTCTGGGGATTGGATCTGAATCCACTGGAACTGATTGGATCCCAGTTCTTGTGTTTCTACACCTTGGCAATTTGGTATCATCATTTTTCCTTTCCTTTTATTTTTTATCAATTTCTTTCAACCAAACATACCCTTAAGTTGGTCGTCTTTTCTCTCTTTCTCTCTCTCTGGATTATCCTGGAGAATTCTACATTTCAGCTTTGGCGGTAAAATTCAACCAAAAAAAAAAACTTTGGCGGTAAAACTGCGCTTTTTTTTAATTATTTTTTATGAAAGTAAAACTGAGCATTCGATTAGTGACTTTTGAGGTTTTGACAGCATTGATTATTTGTGGGAGTCGGAGATTACATGCGGTCCTCAATCGGTTCGTTCCTTCTCCATATTCCATGTTTTCTGGCACCGAGAGATTGAGAGCGATAAGCCCGTCTCAAACTGAATTGTCAATGGAGTGCTTACCTTCTGATCTCTCGCTGAAGATCTTCTGTTTCTTGGATCACCAGGACCTCGCAACCGCCCAACAAGGTTAGAACTTAGAACCCATCTTCTTTTTGGTTTCCCTTGCAATCGCCTCTCCTATTCTTTGAAGATCATCTGTTGAATTTCTAGCCTTTGTCGAATTTATCTCAAATGGGGATTTTTCGTCCTCTTACGAACCTTTGATTTGAATCTTAAAATCTATTTTTTACCACTTTAATTTTGTTGGATCGATTGTATCAGATGCTCCATCGATCCCCTTTTTTGGGGAACTTTTGAGTTCTGAAACAACTAGAAGAAGATAACGAAAGAGAGGGGGAGTGAATTCTGACGAACTGTTGCCCCTTCCCTGCAGATCTTTTATATCTTAATTCTTTTCATGTGTCCACAAGAAGTTAGAATGTTTCTCATGGCTGAAAACAGGGAACCAATAAAAAAAAAGTGTTAATCAATTCAATTAGGGTTCTTCTGGCTAGAGAATGATAGGTAGCTAACCATCTAAACCATTTTGGATTCTTCCAATCTAATCGGTTGATCAGGTCACATTTAAGGAGTAGATCTCTTAGATCTGCTACCATGCCCGAGTCAGTAGCTCGCAATCTACTACAGTTTTCGTCGAATTTGTTGAGTCAATTGTTGTTTTTATGCAATTGATAGATGGGTAAGCAAGTATTTATTTTGTGAAGTCTGCAGACAGTGGAGGGTCTTGGCCTCTAGCAACAATCTGTGGTGCAACCTATTCAAGGGAAGATGGGGAGAACATCACGCAGCCTTCTATGCCCCACATGATTCCAAGTTATGGAAAGATGTATATCAAGTGCAAGACCGTTGTGACCGAGTCGGATTGTAAGTCATTCTATCTTGTAAATTAATGTCTTGCCTTACCTGAGCTGAAAATGGTTTCTCTGATCAAACGATTAGGTGTCTCTAACAATCTTGACATGATTGTTTACTGTTGCCGGCTAAAAGAAAAAGAAATCTGTAGGTTTCCATTATAAATCTTTAGCTTTTTCTATTGCCAGGTGAACAAATATTCTCTGTTGCTCTACGGTTATTTGAACTTGCCGGTACCTTATGTTTTTCTAGGGCTGTTATGCTTTACAAGGACCCCCCCCCTCCCATCTCAATTGAATGTAGCATGCTGATCATGAATGGTTAAATTGCCTGAAACGTTTTAAAAGAGGATATATGTTGAAATTGGTGTTAGTTGATCAACTCTTTGAATTCTTCGTGAAATTGGTCCAGGCATTTCGGGGGCGTGACAAGACTTGTATCAAAGTGGAGTTTAAGGGTTCTATAGACTTGTAACCTATTGGATAATTTAAGGGTTTTAAAATTTCTAAACTAACATTTTTAGAAATTTGGATAATTTATTTGTCAATTCATTAAGACTAGAGTATAACTGTAAGAAAAACTCTGATGGCATGGCAAGTAAGCTGCAAGTTTGGATGGATCAATTCTCTTTAAGCTCCCTCTCCCCTCCTTATTAAATGAATACCAACTCAAATCCTGTTATACTATTCCACTCTATTTTGGGCTATATCATTCAAAGAAATTGTTGTGTTAAAATCCTTCGGCCAGCGAGTGATGGCCGAAATGAGGACAGAACACCCTGTTATGTCACGGCGATCTAGAGCTCTACTCGTGCCCCGGTATTCTAAGGACTTCTCAAAGATAACAGAACAAGGAGGATTGGAAATGGACTATAATTGCACTTTAAATCATTCGAAGTGAACAATCTATAGTGCAAAACAAAAGGGTGCATAAAACAAAAGAAATAAAACATTGAGTTCACACCATTGTAACAAGAAAAGTAAAACAGTGCAGGAAAGTAAAGATAAGTAAATGTAGGTTTTGATATGTGTTTGATTGCCCTTTTTCTTGTTTCTCCTATTTATTTTATATGGTAAGGATAACCATGAGAAACGGTCTCCTTATTCGTCGGTCACTATCCCAACCACGTTCGGATTAACGCATCACCCAAGCTTTAACTGTTAAAAAATCGTCATTGACGCTAACCGACTACTTCATGGCCGATGAACCCAGCCTTGACCGGAAGGTGCAATGGTGTCCCAGTCATAGCCCCTTGGTCGAGTCACCCCATGGCCGATTGCTCCTATTCGACCGTGAAGGAGTACAGTGAAATCTGGGTGTAAACAGAAATACAGTAAAATAAATATCATTTTAGTTGTCTGAATTGACTGGAATCCTCACTTCTTTGAAATATCAATGGCACCTTTAATCCTATACATTCCTTGCCTTTGACATGATTCTTTTATTTCCTGACTCCTCTGTCCCTTGCACTTATTTGCTTAAATCTGAATATAATAATTCTATCCTTGATGATGGAAAGATCCATGCATGCACAAAAGTTGGAAGTTATTCATCCTTTTGAATGGAGGGTTGCAGCACTGAACCATCGTGTACATTCTGATGCATTTTGCTTACAGGGGATTGAAAATAATTAGGGAATGTGATGACTACTATCTTGTTCACCAAGGAGAAATCCAACGGTACTTGGGCTCCAGGAAGGGCGAAAAAGTGGTTTCTGGTCGGTCTAATTTAAAAAGAAGCTTTGTTGGGGAAAAATCTCTGGCAACAGAGGAACCTTGTTTGGGCATTATTGACAAGATCCTTTTCTTTATTGGCGACTTGGAGGTTGCATCTAAACGGAGTCGAGTGTTGTAATTTATCCATGACTTTGATTGCGTAATATTTTATTTATAGTAACTATCACCTCAGGGAAGATTTTTTTTGAGGCGCTGTCAACTACTTCTCTCGTCTCTGCGAGTCGTCTGGTCCATTATGGGCTTCTCTCGTGTTATTGGGAACTTTCCCCTATGCTCAACTCACTATAAGTATAGAATGGGAAAATTGTGTATGTAATTGTTGTATAGGGCAAGGTTTACATCTCATCTGTTCAGTTAAGGACCAAGGATAACCTGTATCTATCAAATTATGCTATATGTATTATCCTGGGACTGTGTTTGGTGTTTGTATTTAAAGTTTACATCTCTCTCTCTCTCTCTCTCTCTCTCGCTCTCCCCCTTTTGTAATCTTCAATATTGCAGGCTTGGTATCAAGTTGCTCATGCAAATAAATGAATTGGCACTGCCCCCAGTCCAGGTTTACCTGTCTTTATTAGCATCGCACTACTCTGAATGAGTGATCACAACCAAATCCTCTTCTGCGTCCTTAATTGGGTATTTTTACTCTGCTGTGTTCTTTGAACGGGTATTTTCTGCATCATCCAAACTTTTACGATAGGGATCTAAAAATCTCCTACTTGGCATGTAGAAGCCTCTGTAATTCTGCCTCGATACTTCAGGAGTTCTTTTTTTTTTTTGGAGAGGGGGGGGGGGGGGTGTTGGAATGTGACAAGAGAAAGTGTGACGTTAATGAGGTTGAGCCAAGGTTTAATAACCCAGGATCAGATTGGAATCTCTCATGGAATTCAAAACCCTAGAAATTGGAATTGTGAAGAATAAACAAAGATTTTCATAGATCTGTGATTAGTTTTTTATTCAAAAGACCTGTAAAATCTTGTTACGAAAGAGTTTACCTTTCATTGATTATATGCTATTCTACTGACTAAAAGTAGGGAATGATGGCTAAAAATGAAGATTAAAGCGCATTCATCAACTGATTCAAAAGAGGGGTTTGGAGATCGGGCACAATTGGAATCAGGGCTGAAATCTATTCCAAGGATTGAGCTCCTCTCTCACGTGGCAAGGTGTGCAGTGCACATCGTGTGGCTGCGGAGGCCTCGATCCACATGGCACTGCACCAGGATGTGTGTAGCCGTGTGGATCGGAGCTCCTCGCGCCGTGCTGCGCTGCAGATGAGCCAGATCCGTATTCCAATCCAATTTCTGAAACCATTTTTAAGCGCAATTGGTTGATCGTACTATAGAAAGCATGAATCTGTTTCACAGTCCAACTAACATGGGCAGCTTAAATTGTAATAAATGGACATAGGTTAATTTAAAAACTTGTGGTGGGTAGCCGAAATAGAACTAAGAATGTGTTGCAGAAGCTGGTTATCTATTAGTAACATTCCTTCTCAACATATCCACAACTGTGTGAATCCAACTTTGCAGGCCAAACAAATAACCCAACGTCAGCTGCCTGGCTGACTGTTACAACTACATGATGCATCTACATCATCTTTGGTAATCATCAGGCAAGGAAGTTCCCATCTCAGAGGCAATCACCTCCCTTCTTTTTTGCTTCTGTGCTAGGTTCAAGTCATCTAGTTATAAAAGCCTTCACCAACTTGTCTATTCACGTGTCCTGTTCAACCCCTGGGCATGCTTGTTAAAGGATCATTTCTTGTAAACCAAGTTCTACGCTTGATTGTGATGACAACCACCATTATGTATTTGAAACAGTCCTCAATCCAGGGACAGGTTCTGTTGAGCAGCGGAACCGGCAGTTGGGCTGGGCTGTGCTGTGGATGTCATGAGGGTACATGCCAATTTACTTATTGTAACTAGATTTACAATAATTTTAAATCAAAAACTCCAAATAATCAATAATATGCGGAAATGCTTGCTTCTTCCTCCCAATTCCAGTCTCTTGGGTTCCACTGATTCGGAGGCCAATCCAATGTCCAATTCTGGATTTTAAAACCTTGATTCGCAACCTTCCCCCACCCCCCCCCCCCCCGCTCCCTTCTTCCTTTGTGGCTGTGGCACAAGTGGTTATTGTGACAGATGATCAAACATAATTTAATGGGTGCTCACTCACATATCTAGTGCAAGCAATTTAATAGATACCCAGAATGGAGATTCAAAGCATTCATCAAGTCCAAGCTGACACCTTAGTAACCTGAGCTGAACTGTCCTGTGTCCGATCACAGCCCCCCCCCCCCCCCAAACCAAAAAAAAAAAAAAAAAAAAACCAAACAAAAGTGGAGAGAAATGTCGTTGAGGACAATGGCTAATACATGAAATGGGGACTTTATATTTTAAAGCAGAAACATGGAATAAATTTCCATTAAATTTCAGATCACAGATTACATACTGTAAATTCACGTTTCATAATCTCAAAGATGAACATAGAACATTTTTTAGGAACTAGATCGCAGCAATCTGTAGTTCACCTAAAAATCCTACGTATGCACAGAGCTAAAACTCCTCCGCACTTGGGACAAACATCTCAAATAAAACCTCTATCCACATGAGTAAAATATTTTCAGCATACTGAATAAGTTTTTAGAAGAATTTCAAGTACATGGTTTCATGCAGCTAAGCACCACAAAGTTCTCAAAAAAGAAAAGGTCAAGATCTTTTACCTTAACCGAATTCTCATAACATTTAATGAAATTGATGAACATAATCTGTTTGCAGCAGCAAAACCTAAGCTTGCAAAACCACCCACGGATTCGAGTTCCAGTATAAAGCAACCCAAGTAAACACGCTTCTCAATTGTTATCGATACACAAGCAAGTCTTGCCCCAACTAGTTGGGCTTCATGCTATCAAAGAGCTGTCCCAATATTTTCTCTTTCCACCTGAAAAAAAAACAAAGGAAAGAAAAGTCGCATCATCATAGAACATACCAATTCACCAGGGCACACAGAATCCCAGTAAAACATAGAATACTATTCCATCTTCCATAAATCATAAGCCCTCGGATCTTATTATCTACTCCAACTCAAAATAGTTTATGGCCCTACCTAGTCCTATCAGATACTTCATTTGTGCCAAATCACTCCTGCCGATGCAATCACTTCATGGCATAAGTGTATCCATAATCTAAACAAGTCCTGTCCCACCATTCTTTTCAATCTAAGGGCATATCCTCCACTAAATCGAAAAGGGCCCTTTTCTGACTAGTAGAAACTAAGGCTGTGTTCGGTATGCATTCTCAGAAACATTACCATTCTTAGATTTGCAGAATGCATTCTTGATTAGAATGAGAATACTGTTTGGATAAATTTTAGCTAAAGTGCATTCTTGATTTTAGAATGCATGTCAGCATTTCATCGAACAACTCATAGGCAACATGAGGACTTGCTCAAGAGTAAACCACCATTTGTATGCTGCATCTATTGAACTCCATCGGTAAACAACAGCAACATCAACAGCAACCCAAGGATCAATGGAATAATATAATCACAAGAAAACTACGATAATAACTTTAGGGATCTTCACATCAGAGAATCCATTGACTGGGTTTGTTGACTGAGAAGCAACAGGTGATGAGGGTAAACCAGCCTCTTCAATAATAATTCATCGAAATTGCTTCCATTCATCCGCACCAGAAAACGATACAGCTTGACGAGAAGCTTGAGGTAAAAAGTATTGGATTTTGGTGTGGTTGCTTGGTCTTCTTCCTCTTGCCACTGGCAATTAGATCAATCCCCAAGGCTGCCTCTGCTGCCGCTGCTCCTCCTTCCACCTCAAGTGCTTGTGATTCCTCTGCTTTTTCTTGTTCACCTCCCAAACTGAATCCTTTCAGCCCAGCTCTCTCAATCTGTTCTCCCACTGAAATTTCTAAATCTGAAGGATTTCGGAACACTGATCCAACACTCTTTCCACCAATGGCTGGGATAATCTCCGATTTTGCACGTATGCTTGTTGTCGTTCCCTTGCAGACACAGAAGGTTTCAGCCATAATTGCTGTCATGTGTTCCATCTCTTGTAAGGATGATCTGCAACGACCAAAGCTGAGATTGAATAAATGATTGAGATTATGATTGTAAGCAGAGTAGAAAGAAGTGTGAGATAGGCTGAGTGGTTTCAAAGTGTTGAGAGGGGTGACTCAGACTCAAGCTGTGGAGAACGAGAATGTAGAATGCGAAAAAAATCACATTCCAGAATGTGCTGCATTCTTGGTTACGTTCCAACAATTTGAGAACAGAATATTTACCAAACGATGTTTTTAATGATCAAAAACACATTCTTATTGCATAATGCATTCCAAGAACGCATACCAAACACTGCCTAAATATTCTGTACTCGTTTCCTTTGACTTTTTAGAAATATTTAATTTGCACCAGCTCCGCACCTGGGCAGACTCTTTGTTGCTCATGACCAAACCAGCGCAATCAACTCCTACTTATCTTGTGACCTATGAGCCAACAATACATCCATTATGATTCTATCCAAGCAAGTGTTTGCACTCATCCCTCTTACCAACCTCATATTCACCACAATCAATCCTATGCCTGTATCGATTCTTGACTACCCAATATTCTGCTCCATAAAGGCATGATAGGTCTAGTAGTTGTCTTATAAATGTCCCTGATGACTTTTGGATGGTACATGTCAATGACATGACAAAGAAGTTCTTCTCCACATCATTCAACCCAATCCAGGTCTAGGAGTAACATCCTCTCCAATCTCTACGTCTTAATAAATTAAGGGAGTTGAGATGAAGAAACATGTACTGCAATATCTTATTAAGTTATCAATCTCAACAATTCTATCATTCCCATCATAAAACAACAACAGCTCAGCCTTATCCCAACTAAATGGGGTCGACTACATGGATCCTTGCCCTCCAATCAGCTCTATTCGACGTCATACTTGATACAAGGCCTAAGCTATGCATGTCTTTCCTCATTTCTCCTAAGGTCATTTTAGATCTGCCCCTGGCTCTTTTAGTTCCTTCAAACTAAATCAAATCACTCCTTCGTACTGGAGCATCCAAAGGCCTCCCTTGAACATGGCCATGCCACCTCAAACGACTTTCTCGTAACTTATCATGTATTGGAGCTACTCCCAAATCACCTCTAATATGATCATTCCTTACTTTATCCTTCTTAGTTTTGCCACTCATCCATCTCAACAACCTCATCTCCGCTACACTGAATTTATCTATATGATGTTTCTTAACTGCCAAACATTCTGCATCATACATCATAGCCAGTATTGTATTATAATATTCTAATTTAAGTTTTAAAGGAATACGTCGACCACACAACACTTCGGACACACCTCTCCATTTCATCCTATTTTAATTCCCTATGAAACATCATCCTCTATATCACATTTTTTATTTATGATTGAGCCCAGATACCTAAAATAATCACTTTGCGAAATCTCCCTCTCATCGATTTTCACCACCTCATTATCTGTCCTAGTGTAACTAAAGTTATACATCATATACTCCATCTTCGTTCTATATCTTAAAACATTTTGATTCCAAGGTTTATCTTCATAACTCCAACATGGTGTTAATCCCTGCTTTTGTCTCATCGACCAAAACAATATCATCAATAAAAAACATATACCAAGGAACATCTTGAATGTCTCCAATTAAATCATCCATTATAAGCGCAAAGAAATAAGGGTTCAAAGCTGATCCTTGATGTGACCCAATTGTAATTGGGAATTCACTACATTGACCCCCCACCCCCCACAGTTCTTACACTAGTCACCACACCATCATACATTTCTTTGATTGTGTCCACATATTTCCTTGAAATACTTTTCTTCTCTAGTACTTGCCAAATTAACTCTCTAGGGACTCTGCAATAAGCTTTTTCTAGGTCAATTTGATAATCTCAAAAGGGAGAAAAAGAGATGGAAGAATAATGCAACAGAATGATTGAAACTCAATGCTGGCATCAGATATCAATACTCCCTGACACCATGATAAAAGCACATGCACAAAGAGTTGATAACAGTAGTACTACCGGATGTTGTGGTCCTGATCTAATTTCTGGTACGCAAC
Organism: Telopea speciosissima; assembly: GCF_018873765.1. Lineage (NCBI taxonomy): Eukaryota > Viridiplantae > Streptophyta > Magnoliopsida > Proteales > Proteaceae > Telopea > Telopea speciosissima. The sequence goes on from NW_025317860.1 coordinate 20,257, forward strand.
TCATATTTCAAATGTGAGCAAGAGGAAACTAATCTTAAAAAGAAAATTTTCAGCTAGCTAGTCCCAACTTTCCTTAAGGTGAAAAAATAAATGAGATTAAATCAAAATACAAACAAGAAAACACAAATGCTTGTCAAAATAAAGGCACACAAATTAATAACAAATGACTAACAATTTTAGCTACTTCCCAATCCCTAGTGTTGGAACAACCAAACCTGTTTAAGTTTAACCAACGATACAGTCCATCTCCACTTCTTTTTACATGTTTCTTTTCCTTTTTCAAAAGTTGTGCAAATATTACTACCAACAAGAAAGGGGAGATCAAATTAATTTTCAAACCAACTTAATAATACTTAATTCATGATTCTTTCCTTATCTAAATACCAATCAACTAAAACCCAAATCAAAACAATAACCATGAATTGAGCAAAAAGAGCTGATAATTATTATCAACAAGTGGCCATTGCATCACTTAGAGGGTGCAGCTGTGTGTCAATCAAAACTTAAACTCCTCCAGCCCCTTTTATTTTTATGATTTTCATTTCATAATGAGTTAGCATTCTCTGGTAGCAGAGTACAAGTGCTTGGATTCTTATTATTTCTCTATAGTTCACAATTACTTCTTAAGATGTACAAAGTCCAAATAAGGGATGCATAGATAGGCACAATACACATACAGTGAAAGAGCTGTTTCAAAGAAATAATCAAGCATTTGATCTTGACAACTGCAGAAAGCAGTTTGAAGGGGGTGGTAAACTGGTAATGAAGAGAGAAAGGGTGTGAGTACACAGCTTTCAAGAGTGAAAACCTTGACTCATGAAACTAAACTATAAGAGAGGAAATAACCAGTGGTAACACACTCAAATGGGTTTCGAAGGCACGATGGAGATTACAATTCTGGCTCCCGAAATAAAATTTGATTAAAAAAATAACTCATAAAATATAATGTTTCTTCCCGTACATAGATCGCTCTATTATTCAACAATGTTTACGTGTTCCACAAATTACACGGACATGGAAAGGGGGAAAGACAATACAAATCGGTAACAAGTATATTTCCTTTTCAATAGCAGGGAGAACTCATTAAGAAGATACCCACGAAGAAGGAAGAAGGATGGAGTAGGAAAACAAACCCTAGATGGGCACGTATCTCTTCAAAACCTGCTTCCCAGTAACCACAGCTCCCACCATCAGCCCTCCAATTGCGCCGGCAACTGCGGCAGACCTTGGCCCGGAAGCCGCCTTATACAGAGCTCCGGTACCAAGTCCGGCCAAAACACTGTTAAGTACATCGTCGCTGTCTCTAACGGCAACGATACCGCTCTCAAGCCCAGCGTACAACAACCCAATAACACCGACACGGTTTCCGAATTGGCGGCCAGAGTGGCCGGAGGCATTGAGAATCCGATTGATGCGAAGTTTCAAGGTGTCGCCCTTTTCGAAGGCATTGACGCCATCGACAAGGCCTTTGCCGGCGCCGGTGATAGCTCCGGCAAGATAGCCACAGCCAGTGTAGTACGTAAGATTCTCTCCCCATGATCGGCGCTGCGCGATTGATTCTTCTTGGAAGAGGTATTCAGGGGATGTAGGGAGCTTATAGAGGGTTTGGACCGGTAGCTGCAGATCCTGGTAGGGGTTGTAGAGGCGAGGACGATCTTCGTCTCGATCACTTATCGAATTCGCCATAATAATTTTTATTACTTCTGGAGTCCCTGGACTTGATCTCACAAGGGAATTTGGGTTTTGGATCTTAGATTTGAATAGCCCTCTCCGGCGGGCTCCTTAACCGGGTATCTTCTCTTCTCTTCTCTTCTCCTCTCTTATTTCTGTTAGAACGAAATAACTACTGAAGTGAAGGGTGGCCAGGGAGATTTTTTTTTTATTAAGATCCCTTATTCTGTGTCATTCTCAACCGATTGCCGCCTTATGCTTCGATTGCTTCGTATAAAAGCAGGGTTTTAGTGCATCGTATCGGTATCGGTATCGGTATCGGCGGGGACCCATACTCTCGATACCCCGATATGTCGGCCGAGTTAGACTGTTTTGCCTTCTTTACTCTATCTTGGTTGAAGGGCTTAACCAGTCAGGAATGCAAGAGGATGTGACCAAGGTTCTTCTCATGGCAATGAATTCTAAAGAGGCCTTCCTCGACACTGATTCGTGGGAGGTATTTGTGACCAAGGTTGGCTGCAATTTGAATTGCTCAAGAGTAATTCTAGAGAGGATATTATGAGACACTGCTAGTTGATCGCATTTTGGAAGTTAAGCAGGTAATGAGAGCTAAATTCTGGGCATTCAACTTCAGAGACACATTCCCTTGGAACAAGTTAAAAAATATAGCTTTTGGATGATCCCTCTGAAGAAGCAAACTGAGTTTAAGAAAAAAAAACCACTCCACTGACTCCTCTTCAAGGCTTATGGCAGAGCTGCATGTAATTGTTCACTTTTATAATTCGTCGAACACCCTGGGACCTTCAGAGGCTAATGAATTAAATCACCAGTTGAGCTTGTTGAGTCTGTATAGCTCTAGCTTGGTCCTCATGTGGGTATAGTGATTGCAGTAACAATCTGAAGATCTTTGTTGATTGAGAATGAATTGGTTTCGAGAATGGGAGTGTTGACTCAAGAAATTAACATACCAAAAGACTTAACAACGCTCAACAAATCAAATTCTTCTGCTGGTAGCATGTGCGATTGATATTGGGTTTGATTTGGTGGGAGCTTGAACACCTTCCTAAGCAACCGAAGGTTGGCATGCCGGGCAACCTAAATTCAATCCTCTTAACCAATCTTCCTTAATTTCAAAAACAGAGATATTTGTCAAGCTCATATGAAAGAAAAGAAGAGATAACAGCAGTTGTCTGTGGATTCACACATGATCTTGCAGGGACTCCTTGGAGTTTTATATAGCAGATAAGCCAACTCCAATCAAATAGTTGTTGTTCCATTGTATCTCTGGTTCATATTGTTCTCTTCTCTGTTGCATATATATTTCAACTGGTATTGTCAATACATTTCACAATTTGTTTCTGGGCTGTGGAACAACTTTACAAGCTGATCTCTAAACTGATATGGTACAGGACTAATCTTATATAAACTGATCAAAGTAAACAGAATGGCGTTCTCTTTTATGTTTTTTGGGTGAGAAAGTATCTACTCTACGGAAATTTCTTGCCACATTGCTAGTTAGATGCAGTTGAAATTTTGTGGGTAATTATGGTTGAAGATGAGAGAGCACGGATCTATGTGGTCGACCCCATTTAGTTGGGATATGATTATGTTGTTGCTGTTGTTGTTTAGCTGAAGATCCCCTTTACACATCTAAGTTTCAGTCAAAATAGAATTGACCAAGTGGCGAAATTCTGGTTTGAAAAATCCAAGACTATGGAGGTGTGCATGTCAATATGGACATCAATGGGGATGGAATCAAAATCTGAAATTTACATGTGGTCTATCAAACCATTTTCTACATATCCCATGCTCAGAAATGTCAGATCATCCTTCTATGTGCACAGTGTAGAAAACTTTTCACCTTATTTTAAATCTGATGAATAGCCAAATTGAACTTTGTTAAACTTTTCTTTTATAAAGTGATCAAAGTTTATTCCATATAAAATATATTAAAAAAAAAAAAAGTGACCAAAGTTAGCAGAATCATTTTTAAATCTGACCCAAGGGAAGGGACCTATTTTCTCTTCAACTTGGGATTTGACCCTCTAATTGGTCCAAGGAAAGGTATTTTTGAACTCATATAATAGGGAGTGATAGTAAATAATGAACCAAAGTTCAATCACAAATGGGTGAAGGAAAACTTAATCCCAACAAAAAGAAAGTACATGACATGAGAGAGGGCTGAATCTAATGTATGACGGAAGAGAGGGACGGGGAGGGGAGCAAACAACTACCACAGAAACCAAACCTTAGGGCTCATGTTCTTTGTGCCTTAGCGTAGGCTGCGCCCAAACACATGGGCCTACCACTCAGGGGGCGGGGTGGTCATTGCGCCCATCCCAATGTGTTTGGACGCAACGACCCGGCACAGAGAATATTCTCTCTTATTATTATCATCAAAATTTAGCATTACATTTATCTTTTTGTTTTTACTCTTCTTCTTGATAAGATGTATACATATAGATACTATAGAGTCAGATACTCAAAGTCTTCCAAACCTCCCATGAGCCATGCATGCTGAATTGTCAGGCAGACTCAACTACATATCCAGCTGGCCCATGTGCAGCAGCCATCAGAGAAAATAATTGAGTTCTCAACTAAAGGTCCTAAACTCCTAATCCTATCCTACCCCGATCAACAAAATTGTTAAATTCTCAAATACTCTGTAGATTGTGAACTAACATCATCTTGTTACTAAAGGGAAGAAAAAAAAAAGACAAAATCTAAATCAAATGAAGTTAAAGCCTAAGTCCATGATCAATGGTCATAATCATAACCATCATATCTAGGGAACTTATGGACCACACACTATTCATTTTGTTCCTTTCCAATTAAAAGGTTGGCAAAGGGTTAAGTAGTTAATCAGAATATGACTATGGGCATGCTTTGCATCAATGACTGTAGTTACCTTAATTCGGAATCGGAGTCAGCTAGAATTGGCCAGAATCAGTTAGATTCTGCTCTAACCCTAGAAATAAAGTATGGATCAACTACTTCGAATCAATCGGAATCAGTCTTGGCCCAACCGATCCCGAGTTTTAAAACCTTGGTTTACTGGGACAGCAGGAAGGAATGGAGGGGGATGGGAGGATCGTGTAATTCTTTTAAAGAAGAGGGGTACTTAGGTAACTCTGTCC
>NW_025317861.1:0-25056 GCF_018873765.1 Telopea speciosissima
TGGTTGGAATGGCGACCAGTCAGTTGAATCATTCAAACCTGACTGCAAACAATCAAACCCATTCTTGATTTGTATTGAAATATCATATATTTACCACCATTGAGGCATTGAGTCTTGAACTCACAAGCACAACATGCTTAATATTTTTCAACTACTACCACCACAATTTGACATTTGTGAGAAGCTGTAACTAATATTTATTCATAATGTAATCCTTTTTTTTTTTAAATTTTATGATCAATTGTATAGATGGTTCAACTGCTGAGCTGGACTCGTAAATATCTTGACATTTAGTTCATTCTAAAACCTCCCTTTGAATTGAGGAAAAATACCTATCTTGCAATTAGCTTTCATGACCTGAATTGATTCTTGCGTATGGGGGTAAATCTTATTGTGTTTGCTTCTATGCATTTGCGCAGCTCTATGTTTCACATTTCTTAACACTGGAATCTTATAGTCTATTTGGAACAGTTCTTAGTGTGGTAGTCATATATCTCTCCTTGTTCTGAAAATCGTAAGTCTAGTCATTCCATCACCATTATAGCTCAGTTGACTGGGAGGTGCATTTTTACTCAGAGTACCAGTGAATGCTTTTATATTTTGTACTTTTTGTATGTATATTATTTAACATGATGTCCCTCAAAGCTGCTATCTTTTGCCTTTTCTATTGTTTTAGGTTCATACTTCCTATCTCCTTCATTCATGCATGTAGAACATGAGCTTTTTATTGAGAACTTTAGGATTTCAGCTGATTGTATTTGTATTCAGGTGATAGAAGCACAGGTTGATATGCCTGTTGTTGGAGCTATAACTTTGTATGTATCTCTTCTGACATTTACTCTTCGTGTCCATCCGGATCGGCTTGATTATGTGGATCAAGTGCTGGTATGCTTCATTTTTAAGTTGCATTCACAATATTGATAATATAATTTTTCAGTCCCTGTAGCCTCAACATTAATGGATGTGGTTATCTGTGGGATCTAGAGTTAACCAACGAACTTCTATAGTTCGGCATGAATCAGTATACAGTTTACACAATGACGAAGATTTATCTCTGGGATATTTTTCTACAGGGAGATTGTGTTAAGAAACTTTCTGGAAAACCAAGACTTGAAGATAGCAGAGCAACAAAGCAAGTTGTTGCACTTCTAAGTGCTCCTTTGGAGAAATATAATGATATTGTGACTGCTCTGAATCTTTCAAACTATCCTCGAGTGATGGATCACCTTGACAATGCTACAAATAAAGTCATGGCAGTGGTTATTATTCAAAGCATTATGAAAAATAACACTTGCATTTCAACTGCTGATAAGGTGTGCTTCTATTTGCTGTTGTTCCAGCCCCCTCCAAAAAAAGTTTAGGAATAATGATAAATGCCTCTTTTAACATTGGAGTGGTTCTTCTTATAGGTTGAGGCATTGTTTGAACTAATAAAGGGGCTTATAAAGGATTTGGATGGGTCTCCTGTTGAAGAGGTGCATATATTGAGTTCTAATCACTGCATCCATGTGTTGTTGTAGAAGATAAAGAGATCTGCATTTAATTATTAGCATGTTCTTCCAGGTTTTTGGTTGATGTTTTCTTTATCGACTAGTGTTAGTTTTATTTCCTTTTCCTACTATTTCCTTTCTTCTAAACTAAACCTTGTAATTTCCCAGTGGCTTATAATGGTGATAAATAACATTCTATGTATTGCTTCTCTTTCTTTCTATAGCTTGATGAAGAGGATTTCAAGGAGGAGCAAAATTCTGTGGCTCGTCTTATTCACATGCTCTATAATGATGATCCTGAGGAGATGTTAAAGGTAGTAGATGCACTGAAGGTTTTAATCCATGTTTTACTATTGCTTAACTCTTGATGTTGCCCTCCTTATTTCCAAATTTTATATTGTCAGAACACCTTTTGTCTGTTCTTAGTAATGGTCGTAATTTTAATATGTATTGAATTTCAGATTATATGTACTGTGAGGAAGCATATTCTGGCTGGAGGACTAAAACGACTGCCTTTCACTGTTCCTCCTCTAATTTTTTCTGCCCTTAAGGTTTGGTTCTTCTGCATCCCACTTTCGCCAACTGTTACTCTTACTGTCAAAAATTTTTTGATGGTTTGAAATTTGTTGGAGTTGAATAGAATGAAATTATAGTGTGCTGCTGAAAGATGAAAAAGAAGCAGAACTCCTGGGAAGTGCCATACTTATTTTGTTATTTTTCCTCCATGTTATTTCATTAGTCATAAACAAGGTTTGAGAACTCGCCAGATCTCGCCGAGTTTCTCGGTTTTTCAAAATCTCGAGTCGAGATCACATACGCATTCTAAAAGTGCATTTTCTCGGCGAGATCTCGGTTTGACATAGGCAAATGCCCATCTAGGTCCTTTACATGAGTGCCAGATCTCGAGATCTTGCTGGAAATTCTTGGTATACAGACACCTATCTATGCCAGGAACCAAGACAGACACTTATTTCATTTACTTAAGATATTATTCATAAATAAGAAAATACCCCCCCATTTGAATCCAAATAAAAATAGTTAAAAAATCAAATTCCAAAAGGAAAAAAAGTAAACCCCCCAGTTCAAGAACAAAAACTGGATTTTCGGTGGTAGCTGCAATTTTCAACTTTCTAATGCTGGGGTTTTTCTCAAATCTAAAAATTCCATAAATCTTATTATGATAAAACATTGCTAAAAACCAAAAGTGTGGTAAAATATTCATTTGTTTCGATGTCCAAAAAATTATTTCCATTCAGAGCGATTTTGACAACATTCGCGCACACCGAATTAAGTTTGACCGGTACATAACTCTTTCAATATAAATCAGATTTTAGCAATCTTGGACTTGGTGGAAAGCTTTCAAAACAAAGCTTTCCAACAAGTCCAAGATTGCTAAAATTTGATTTATATTGAAAGAGTTATGTACCGGTCAAACTTAATTCGGTGTGCACGAATGCTGTCAAAATCCAGTTGCGTTAGAAAGTTTGAAAATTGCAACTACCGCCGAAAATCCAGTTTTTGTTCTTGGGAACTGGAGGGTTGACTTTTTTTCCTTTTGGAATTTGATTTTTTAACTATTTTTATTGGATTCAAATAGGGGGGTATTTGCTTATTTATGAATAATATCTTAAGTAAATGCAATATCATTTACTTAAATGATATTAGGCATAAATAAGTTTGTTTGTCCTGTGTCTGTCCTGGTTTCTAGCATAAGTGTCTGTCCTTCTTTCCTACTAATTGAAACTCCTATTTGGACTTAGTTTTTGCAAAATCTGATAGTGTCATTGCGTTTAAATGGCCTAAAATAGGCTAATACCAAGTTTCAGACCCAAACTAGGTCTAAAACCCACCGAGATGAGGCTTCCAGTCGAGAAAAAAAAAAGTGCAACAACTCGCCAAGATCTCGCCGAGCGAGATCTTGACTCGACTCGGTTTTTCAAGGGTCCGAGTTGGCACCGAGACCCGAGTTTTCGAACCTTGGTTATAAAACACTGTCAAAGTACAAAAGCCAGTGAAAAAAATGAGCTAACTGCAGAGTAAATTAACATGGTTTCCCCCAATTTTAAGAGCTTCAATATGCTCCTTGTAAATTCCAACTATTGCATCCCCTTGATGGGTATTTTATGAGCTAAAATCAGTGTTCTTTTTTTGTAAGCTGTACTTAGAATCGGAGCTTTCATCAACTTGTGTAGTGCAGTTAAATTGTGCTCCATTGTTCGATGGTGCTTCAGTAATGGGTTATGAATGCTCATCTAATTCTTCAGTTTTGGTGGTAGACTAGTTAATGAGCCTATGCTCAGTACTGTTGTTGGATAGTGAACTATTGAAGAACATCATTTCACATATTTAATTCTTGTTTATGGAGTTGGTTCTGTTTTATATAAAAAAAAGGTACTGATTCAACAGTAGACATATTTAGATTTCTAATTTGTCTATACATATTTTTAAAAGTTGTATATCTTTCAGAATTTTGAGTCAATATATGTAGATTTTGATTTGCTTGTACCACAACAAGGCTGCAAGTGCACAAAACTGAGAAGGGGATATTAAAGTGTAACTGAAAATCATGGGAGAGAAATGAAGATTTTTTTCCCAATTAGATTATGAAATTAAACAGTAAAATAAAAAAAAAACTGATAAATGCTTGTCTAAGAGTGAGAATGCAATTTGTTGTCGTTGTATTCTTTGCCTATGCTTGTGTACACATGTGCACACCTGTGTGTGGTAAATCAAATGGTGTCATAGTAGATTGTTGCATGCAAGATATAGTCAGTTTTTAGTAGCATGGAGGCCCTCAGTAGTGTTGACCCTTTAACTCTTCCACACATCCAAACTTGCAACATATGGGAGAGTCAATTATATCCCCCCCCCCCCCCCAACAACAGGAAAAAACCATGTTAAATGCTTGTCTGCAAGCGCGAATGCAACTTGCAGAGAGAAAGAGTGATGTGATCCCGGGTTTCAAAACCCTATTATGAATCGCTATGGGCCCACATGAATAAGAGAACACTAAAATAATAGACTTAGTGGCAAAACAGTAATTATTTTGAGGTTTATAAGAAGAGTGGCAGAACTGTAAATATTCTGATCATGAGAGGATTACTAAGGTAGGCTAAATAAAAAGACGACTGGTAATAGGATTTAAAGAGTAGGGACCAACTTGGAACAGAATAAAAATAAAGGACAAAAGAGAATTAGAGTAAAAGAGGGGTAATTTTGGAAAAGGAGGGGATACAGTGACACTTAACAACCTGTCACCATGGTCTTCTTCCACCTTATGATAGGAAGAGAAAACCAGAATACTAAGCGGAAAAAACCAGGATTCTTCCAAGTCATCAAACTCCCTAACTGGTGATCCAATCAAAGTGAAACTTTGGGGTTGGATTTGTAACTCCTAAGCCTCCTAGAATCAACCGACAGAAATCCTTGGGATCAAATAGTTTTGTAAAAGTAAGTGGCTAAAGCTCAACTGGTGGAAGTTAGAGGGACCATTTCTGATGGTGGGTTGAGTCTTCACAGCTGAGGGGGATCTTAGGGACCAAGACTTCAGGGTTAGGGTTGCCTATGGGTAAGTAAACTATGCCTCCAATATGAAGGAAAACAGAAGAGGGGTAAGAGAGGTCAAACAAATCTCTCACAGTTCTGCTACTTCGATCACAGCAGGGAGGAAATAAAAGAACACGATGTTAACAAGGAATAGAGAAGAATAATAAAGGAGGAAGTAGATTGTACCTGGAGGGGGGGGGGGGGAGGGAGAATAAGAAATCGGAAAAGAGGAAAAGCACGGTCACACAGCACCACAGTCGTAAGAGACAAACTCCAATTCAATATTTACTCAATCAATCCCCTTAATCGTTGATTACAGCCATATATAAAAGAGAGAAAAAATCCAAACTAAACTCTAAAACTGAAACCTAAAATTAACTTGGACTCTTATCTATCGGCATCTAAACTCCTATCTAGTTTTAACTTCAAAAATACAATATTAACCGCAGTGCGATAAACACCCAAACTACCCCTACTGGATGTAACTGTATCAGAAAGGGCATTGAACCTCCATATGATTTTATATTTATTTATATTTTGCTTTGTATGAATGACTTTGTTGAACCTCTATATCATTTTAGGAAAAGCAAGAATTTATATATTAAGGTTTTCTCAGTAAATTTGAACAGTGTTGCTTTGATATCCTGGACATTGAAGTCCCAAAAAGCTCATTTTGCTCTTGCTCACATTATCAGTTGTTATTAACTTCTTCTGAGAATACTTTATCTTGCTCACACTCAGTTGTTATTAACTTCTCCCAAGAAAATTTTGGATGATCTTTTGAATATGTCTCTTCTTTGCAGTTGGTCAGGCGATTGCAAAGTCAGGAGGGTGAAGTTGCTGGAGAAGATGAACCCGCAACTCCTAAGAAAATTTTTCAGCTTTTGCATCAGGTACTTCTGCTTATGATGCTTATGACATTCATTAAGTGGCTGTAGTGATGCAATAAACCAAATTGGTTAATCATCATTTGTGTTAGCACAGCAAAACTTATAGATTTTTTACATTTTCTCTTACTTTATCCCCCATGGTATTTTCAAATAAAGTGATCAAGAATGATCTCGTGTTTGTTTAAAGTTTCTTGCAAGGTCTTTGTGTTTTCTAGGATTTGAGATGGAAGAATATATTGTAAAAAACTAGACCACCTCAGGGTGCTTCCTTTTTTTTGTTTTTTCATAATCTTCACATGGAAAGCTCTTATGTCTTGTCTGTTGTTTGTATCAGCTCATCGATTGAATGTGCTGTCCAGTTGTCCTTCTTTAATGATTTAATCTATTTACCAAAAAATCATCAAATTTTGTTTCAGACTATTGAGGCTTTGTTATCTGTTCCAGCACCTGAACTTGCGCTGAGATTGTACTTGCAGTGTGCTGAGGTATGTCTAAATGTCATGCTTAAAGATTTTGACACAACTGCAATTTTTTCTGGTCAACCGTACAATATAATTTCAAGTGCTGCAGCATGACTGATATACATTACAGGATTGCATTTGCTCAAACTGTATTTGTGCTAATTTTTATTGGCTCTTGGTTTCTGGATGCAGGCTGCCAATGACTGTGATCTTGAACCCATTGCATATGAGTTTTTCACCCAAGCGTTTATCTTGTATGAAGAAGAAGTTGCGGTAATTGATCTGGAGCCTTGTTTCTTTTTAGGGGGCTTGGATCTGCTTTACTTGTTCCTTCAGGGGAAATTCGTAGTTCCATCAAATTACTTATCAAGTTACACTATAATTTTTGTAGTTTGCTCACAAGGATGTGTACATTGTTGTAGGATTCAAAAGCACAGGTAACTGCAATCCACCTAATAATAGGGACTCTTCAGAGGATGAATGTATTTGGTGTTGAGAACAGGGATACGCTCACACATAAGGCCACAGGGGTAATAGTTCTATCACATCTGATTATTGAGCCATAGCCGAGTAATGCTGTAACCCTAATAATAAATTTTTCTTTAATTGATCAGTATTCAGCAAAACTTTTAAAGAAACCTGATCAGTGCAAAGCAGTTTATGCATGTTCGCATCTCTTCTGGGTCAATGAACAGGATGGTGTCAAGGATGGAGAAAGGTGCATTTCTGTACACTTGGCATATGCATTTATACACATGCACTAATATGTTAATTCATGCATGTGGCTTTGTTTTATGTTGTTGAAGGGTTCATCTGGGGTAAGGTGCACTAATAAAGCAGCTTGCTCATTGCCCTAAGGATCTTGCCCAGTGTTATATGAGTAGGATGTAACCAATAAATTTACTTATATCTGTTTTATTTATTTGTTTTTTCTGTTGTGAAAATTTACCTTACCCCAATGTAAAAGCGGAATTTCCAGGCGCCCAAGGCGCTTTTTGTGTCGAGACGTGGTCGTCACGCCTTGCGCATGACCGGGTAGCGTTCTATTAATCTAATTAATTTCCTAACAAATCACTGTATAGGTAAATTTTCTTACCCTTTGCTGCACCTTTTTTTTGACCAATTAGTTTCATTAATACAGAGTGTATAGCTGAAATGAGGTCGTTGAGATGGATGAGTGGTAAAAGTAAAAAAGATAAAATAAGGAATGAACAAATTATAGCTAATTTAGAAGTAGCTCCGATACATGATATGTTGCAAGAAAGGGTTTTGAGGTTGGCATGGGCATGTGCAACAGAGGCCTTTGAATGTTACACTACAAAAGGGTGATTTGATTCAGATTGAAGTAGCTAAAAGAGCCAAGGGTAGGCCTAAAATGATCCTAGGAGAAGTGAGGGAACACATGCATAGCTTGGGATAGTAACTAGTGTGGCTTTCAATAGAGCTGATTGGAGAAAAAGGATCTATGTAGCTGACCTCTTTTAGTTGGGATAAGGCTGAGTTGAGTTTGAGTCTCATTAATTAAACTTCTTTAGCATGTATGAATATTGTAATTTGAGTATTATGATGAGTATAACTTCTCCCAAAGACAGAAAAAAAAGAAAACCTCAATCAGGTGGTAATGCAACCACTTGGTACATGTCTTGGTAGTTTTATAACAGACTTGTATTTTCAGAAATGACTGCCAATATTTAATAACAGACTTGTATCTAATACATGAGTGTCTAGTCTAAAAAAGAAAAGAAAAACGAACAAGAAGAAAAAAATTGGATTTGTATTTGATGGTTAGTGGTTGAACTATAACGTCCAGTTAAGGGTATGCCAGTTCATTTTTTTTTCGGGTTGATGGTTAGATTATTCCTAATAATTGGTATAACCTCTTTTTTTGTAAAATTAAGATGCTCTTGTTGGCATTAAATGTGTACAAAGAAAAATGCGAGCAATAGAAGTTAGAAAATTGAAAGCCCTGTGTGTATGTGTGCAACTAGGGCTGAGCCTGAACAGACTTTGGATCCAACCTGGCCAAGTTTTATACATGCTGCTAGTGAATGTTTATAACAAATTATGTGGGGCTGAAGCCCGGACTCTTGAGATTTTTCTAGGAGACTTTGAAACCTAGGTATTATTGCACTTGTTTTTGTGATTTCCTTTCTGATAGTTGGCTAAAAGATCAAATTAAGCTAAAGTGTGTGATATGCCTGTTGGATACCTAGATCTGACCACTTGACCTTAGCTGGGAGACCGGTTGGAAACAATCTTGTTTAAAACTTCTCATTCTGGCTTCATTTGTATGTAATCATTGTTATCTGTAAGGATTCTATCTTCTAGTAGTGCAAGGAGCACTAAATGCCATTGGTCGTTCAGCAATTAGTCTTGGTGGGGATTTATCTGGTGGATATTTCAAGCTTGGTGCCTGTAGTTTCTCATATGTTGGCAATTAGGAAATAAATCATGGCAATTCATTTTCTTTCCTTTCTCCAGGGTCCTGCTGTGCCTAAAGCGTGCATTAAGGATTGCAAATGCTGCTCAACAGATGGCCAATGTGACAAGGGGTAGCAGTGGACTAGTCACACTCTTCATTGAAATACTAAACAAGTAGATTCAACCAGAACCGAAACTACTGTTCTTTGTAATCTTTTGGCTGTTTTTTGCTGAAGGGTCTGACAAACCTCCTCTTATCTTAATTCTAGGTATCTTTATTTCTTTGAGAAAGGGAACCTTCAGATCACTAGTGAAGCAATTCAGGGCCTGATCGAATTAATCACGACAGAGATGCAAAGCGATACAACAACATCAGATCCATTTGCAGAAGCATTTTTTGCCAGCACATTGCGATACATTCAGTTCCAGAAACAGAAAGGTGGTGCAATGGGTGAAAAATATGAGCCCATCAAGGACTGATTTGCATGAAGGTAGACATTTCCAGGATGTAAAGCTGCGGCTAGTTGTGTTGTGAGGGGTACAGAATGATTCTAAGGCTTGGTTTCTGTTCTCCTCCAACAAAATGAAAGAGCTTTTTCATTTTGCCTTTTCTCCATTTTCTTTACAAAGTGAAACATCTCTGTGGACAGAAGGGGTGAGGACCCCAAAAGTGAAAAGAAAGGTTGTACCTTGTACTGATCCAATGCAGTGTGCGCTGTTGTCGGCATTGTGAGTCTTTGGTGGGGAAGTATGTATCCTTTCTCTGCTGTTGCCACTCACACTGAGTTTTGTTGGTAATCTCTCTCTTTGTTGGGGAACTATGTATCCTTCCCCTGCTGTTGCTAGTCCCGCACCGAGACATCATGAATGACCTTTAACTATTTGAAGGTCAAAACATTGTTTTCTTCTCCTTCCCCACCCCTCTCCTCTCTTTAACTTGATTTTTACCCCGTTCAAAAGGTTACCATGGTAGGTTGATGTTGTAAAGTGACTTCTTATACAAGGTTCAGTGTATAACAGAAAGGGCAGTTAAAAGATGATTCTTCTGTACTTTTGCACATATTTGTCATCTTTTACATATCCGTTGCTTCAAATCCCTCCCCCTCCCCCCCCCCCCCCCCCTTTTTTTTTCATCTATGGAATGCTGCAAATTCCCTTACCTCCACCCTCCCTCCCGCTCTTTTTTGTTTTTGGCGTGGGTAGGGGGTGTTAGTGTGAGCCGGTGTCATCGCAATCGGAAGAAAATTAGCTGCCTTGTGGCAGCATGATTGGCATTCAAATGTGGTCCCCACGTAGGGGCCACTAATCCCTATTTTATGAGGATTTTCAATTTTCAATATTTCGGGATCAATTCCCATAAATTGCAGAATTTATGCCGAAGGTCATAGATCTCTCTTAAAAAAAAGGTGTGACAAATTTCTATCAGTTTCTTTTGCAAGTTTTAACAAGGCTTTTGGCCTAATCAGCACAATTGGAAAAGGTTTTGATTGGAGCGAGTTATCGGAGTTGAGAAAAAAAAAAAACACATGAAATTTGGTCAAGAATTCTGAAGACTTGTCCAACTTTAAAAAAATGATCAGATCAGGTTAGACTCAGTTTTATATTTTTATTGATTTGGTGTTTTTTTCCAAATCATGTGAAATTTATTGAGTCTGATTTTTTAAATTTGTGTAGGGTTATTTCCAAATGCCTTTCTGAAAATGGTCGAATTTACAATTGTTTTTTTGAATTTTCACTAATTCCACGTGCACCCTAAGTACCATTATAGTCTCTGCCGTTAGACGAGACGTTATAACATAACGGATCCCTGTTTTTAAATTTCGATGGACCATTTTGCCCTTTGATAAGATAGAATGACAAAAATATCCTTACTTAAACAAAAAAAAACCCGGCGACTCATCTTCCCCAAATCGTTTAGGGTTTGGGGAAGATGAGGAATCGATGCTTACAGGAAAGGTGGATATCATGCTGTGAGAGTTGGAGATCCGTTCTCTGGTGGTCGATACATCGCTCAAAGGAAGCTCGGTTGGGGCAATTTCTCCACTCTTTGTCCGTGTTTTAGATTTTGAAGGGAATTTCTTCTCTTTCCTGAAACTTGATTGCGAGTACTTTTCTCTTTCTGTTTTCCTTTCCTGGTAATTTGATGTGAAGATTAGTTTATACTTTTAAAACTTTGAAGTTCAAAGTTGCATGTTCCTCTTCCTGCTTTTGTTAGGTTTCTTACGGTGGCTGGTTGATTCGTAGGTGGTGGATTTGATTGTTTCTGTTGATTTGGGGTTTTTCTTTTTTGAGGGAGCGAGAAGTCGATTTGCTGCATAACAGGGTTTCCCAGTAGATTGCAGAATTTCTGGGGGGGTAGAAGTTCAAAGGGGACGAGTTGGAGACAGACTTCTTCTTCATCTACTTCATCTGGATTAAATTATGAGGTTTTCTTGAGTTTCAGAGGTGAAGACACTCGCAATAGCTTCACTCATCACCTCTACAAAGCTCTGAAAGACAATGAAATTCACACCTTCAGAGACGACGATGAACTCAGCACAGGAGAAGAGATCGGTCCAGAGCTTCTCGCCGCAATCCAGCAATCGACGATCGCGATCGCGATCCCGATCTTCTGCAAAGGCTATGCTTCTAGCAAATGGTGCCTTATTGAGATCGCCATGATAGCAGAGTGCAAGAAGAAGGGGCAAATTGTGTTGTCGATTTTCTACAGAATGGAACCATCGGATCAAGGAGCTCCCACGATTTAGGGCTTTAAAAAACCAGGGAATTTTTTTTCTCTTTTTCAAATCAAAACCAACAAAGTGTTCTGAATCAGAGAAGAGAACCCTTCTCAAATTGATAAAAACATCTGGAACCCTAAGTTTCTGATATCACTACTAGTCTTCAAGCTTTGTATTCAGCTTTGTTATAAGAGTCCATGGGGTATGAGTGAGGAATCATCGCAGCTTCGGTGAAGCTCAGAAGCTTTGGATTGGGTTTTGAGGTTGAGAGTTCATGAAGGAGAAGTGAGACAGAACACGAAGAACAGCGACTGTTGTTGCAAAGATGATTGCAAATGGGTTGAAAGATACCTGCAACTCCAGCTCATCTTCCTCAAAAGTAAATTTTTTGTTTTTCAAGTAAGGGTATTTTTGTCATTCTATCTTATCAAAGGGGGCAGAATGGTTCATCGAAGTTTAAAAACTGAGATCCGTTATGTTATAACGTCTCTGTTTAATGGAAGGGACTATTGTGATGCTTAGTTTGAAAAATAGGGATGCACATGAAATTAGTGAAAATTTAGGAAGACAACTGTAGATTTAACCATTTTCAAGAGGGCATTTGAAAATAACCCATTTTTTTATGAGGAAAGTTTTCATTCACGGCCCACATCTGAGGTGAGAAAAAGTTGAGTTTGTTTACTTGGGAGCTAGAGAAAAACCAAATAGGGAGAAGAGCTAGAACAGAAACCTTGGGTGCTAAAGCGCTTGTCCTGTTCTACTTGGGTGCTAAAATAAAAAAGAATCTGTCAATCTGATTTTGTGGTGTTGCAACTTCGAAGAGTAAACTTGTGTTAATACTTTCCCTTTCGGGGTGGGTGGCATTGAAAGAAATCATAAATGATTCTTTGATGAAATTCTGCAATTGCGGTAAACGTGGAAAATCTGTAAATTGTGCTTATAAAACCCTCCAAAACCGTATGGACAGGGAAGGCAGGATTATATTGACTGTGAAACTAAAACCATCCTCTCGCTCAAGACCATGGAGTTAAAATTTCGAAGTTCGAATATGGATAAATCAGAAAAAATGAAATTATGGAAAGGGTTTAGGTCTTCGGCCGCAAAAACCAAAAAATCGTTGTTTCTGGAAAGCCATGATTACCCACCTCTGTGATAGTATTTCGTGATTAATCGTTTTTCTGTTGTATCTTGCTTTTCCTTTTGTTCTTTCGCAGGTTCCGAAGTCTTCGATGGGCCATGGCGGCATTGACTATGGTGGGTGATTTGGGGTTGAGCATGCCAGCTGAGTTGATGAGGTATGGGGTTGGGTGTGGAAGGTCTGCTCTGCATGGTCGAAGAGGGCCGAGAGACACAGTAGGATCAGGTTTCCGATAACAGTCAGAATCTCCTCAGGTTCCTTAGCCCATCTTAGCAATCACCCATTGCTCCCCTTCCCAAACCCAGATTTTTTCCTTCTCTGATTCTAATTTTTCGATATTGATCTTAAACAAACACCCAGAAGAGATACCAATTTTACCATTAAAATCGTCAAATTACATTCTAGAGTAGTAAATGCAGCGGTGATATTAGACAATTATTTGTAGAGAAAAGAAGACAGATTAGTACTCCAAAAAGTCCGATCTTGTACACAAGTTTTCTCTATTAGTTTGAATAACCAAAAGGGGGGGGGGGAGCAGGAGAAGAAATACAATAAAAACCAAAAAGGAGATGGAGATTGGAGAATGATCCTTAGGGGCTTCAACCCATGGCGTACTTCTGGGTCCAGCTGCGAGCTGTGGACTCATACTTGACTTTGTCTGTCTTGCACATGTGAGCGATCTCAGGAACCAGTGGGTCATCTGGGTTTGGGTCGGTGAGCAGAGAACATATGGAAAGCAAAACCTGCATGAATCAAAGCCCATCAGATGTCAAAAGGGATAGAAAGATTTGTTACTGTCAAAAGAGCACAATCTTACTACATCTATATATGCAGTGAGCCCTGAGCCAAGGAGGTCACCACTACCTTTGAAATGGTGAGAGCAGGACTCCATTGTTCCTTGAGTATGTCCAAACAGATGTTCCCATTACTGTTTATATTTGGATGAAAGACTTTGGTCCTGAACGCAACCTGCCCAAGAAATTATCCCTGTCAATGTCTAATAACTTCTAGAACCAGTATTCCATAAAGCTTTAAGAAAACCCATTATAATGATATTTTCTTCCTTAAATCTGTGGAAACTGGAAAGTACATAGAAATTAAGGAGGTTTTGTTAGTTAGTTGTTTACCTTGGGAGGCTTGAAAGGATAGTCAGGTGGGAAGTGGATGGTTACAAGGAAAACACCCCCAGAGTAAGGGCTGTCGTTTGGAGCAATGATGGTTGCCTGCCAATGGAACATATCATCGGCCACTGGACCTGAACATTGAATCACATAAAACCCAGAACCAATCAATACCCAACAAGACTAGAGTTTAAGGAAACCCAGAAAGAGTTGACAACATACCTGCGCTGCATGAAGTTGGTGGGTCTCTCTGCAAGTCCTTGAGCTCCTTAAAGATTCTCTTGGATGCCATTCGAGCAATCTCTGGAGTTCGAATTATTTCTCTCAGATGGAGAAACCAAAGAAACCTGAGGGAAGGGCAGACAGAAGAGGGGAAACCACACGGCTGATATGTCCTTCAGGGAGGGTAGATGGGGTGTATATAATGGATGCATCACTGGAAAAGGTGGAGGATGAGAGGTGGGAAGGGACAGGGAGTGATTGATTGGTCTACTGATCTTTTTGGGGCTGAAGGAATGTGGGCACCAGAGTATAGATTCCTGGTGGAAAGCAGCAAGTCAAGAATCACAGAAAGAATGAATAGGAGAGAGAGAGAGAGAGAGAGAGAGAGAGAGAGATGGGTTTCGTATGTGAAAACTTTCACTAAATTGGGATGAATTCAAATCTTGTAGACAGATAGAAACCCACGCACCATGATTGTTCAAGGCAATGAAAGAAAGAAATTCCCTTACACCACCGCCCTAAATTGTTCTTATCAATAACAGAGATGATAGATAGGTCGTACGTCACCCATGACCCTCGTCTCTCATTCTTATTTGGTTCCTCCAGTTAATGATGAAATGGAGAAAAATGAAATTTCCCCCACCACCTAAAAATTAAATTTTAATTATTCATATTCACTGTAATAATTCATTAAATTAACAGAAAGTAGTGGTTCAAACTCAAAATTGAAATCTCAAACTATCAAAATCTAAGAATCCATCCAGAATTCCAGATATACTATCTATTCTACTGGCAGAGATACCACCAACGGCGCTACCAGTTTATCTTTCAATTTTTAATGAAGTTGAAACTGGAAAGTAACAAAGTCAAAGCGGAAGGGAATCTAAAAGTCACCACCAGCCATCGTCCAACAATATATAAAACCTATGTGCTGCCATACACATAGATATTCCTTCTTAGCACAAACAGTACCGACATCAACACCCTCCACATTGGCGGCGGTGGCAGTGGTGGGGCGGTGGCAAGTAATATATTTATCAGAAAACTCTCTTTGATCAAGCGGCGTAAGGAATTTTTTACTCACAATCTCACATGCTTTTGCTAATTTTATAATTTGAAGACGTACCTCGCTTGCTTAAAGAACTCTCTCTCTCTTTAAATATATTCGATTCTAATCCTAACATCAACGATGGTTGTTGAGAATCAAACCAACTCTTGATGTACTTATCTTATCATGAACTGTCTTCCAATGTTTTTTTCTTTCCTCCGGCTCGACACCATTGAATGTCCATCTGTAATGTGTCAAACTCTCAAGCCAAATTACAAGACATCACAGGATTAAGGCACTACAAAGATGTTCTTTTTCTTATATTCATAGAATTGTAAATCATCTATTCACCAAATTTGTTGGGAGCATAATCGCACACTTAAATTGTTTTTTTTTTTTTCTTTTTTTTTTCTTTCAATAATTCACATTTTATATTTTTCCATAGCAAGTTGATTTTGTGTTGGCATTATTATAGAAAAAGATATTTTTCATTTTTGTTTTTCTCTCATAAAAAAGGGAAAATAGACTATATGGATATCGGATCCGATATGAGGTTTAGGATGGGGTTTATTAGGATAATCTTAGAATTTTTAGGTTTTGACTCTAAGTGTGATCTTGTAAGTTATTTAATTTCGTCGGTTTCTTATTTTATCAAATTAGAGAGTCGCTGTTTTAAGAATATTGAGCCCTCTATGGGGATTAGACCAAGTTGTCTCTTAAGCTCTTATATATTTATTTCTGTAATGCAGGTTCTTTCTAGGCCATTAGAGGTGTATAACCTATATTTATTTAAGGGCATTAAGGTTGCTAGACATGCTTTTGAAATTTCTCATTTGTTGTTTGTTTATGATATTTTTATATTCGATAGGGCTACTAAAGGGGATGTTTCAACAATTAAAACGGTTTTGGAACTGTTTTCGAATCTGTTTGGGCAACATAATTATAATTTCCATAAGAAAGTGTGTTTTAGTAAAAATGTGTAATGATATCAAAATATATTTATGTGGCTTATTTGGATTAAACAAATGACTAATGAAGCTGTCTATCTTGAAACTAATCTTTTTTCATCAATTGGGTTGCAATCTATATGGATCATGTCGAAAAACGTTTCACCTCTTGGAAAGTTCGTCTAACTCACAAACATCGGTCATACTGTGTTTATTCAATCTATTTTATCTCTTGTCTCAATATATTAGATGAAGGACCAAGTTTCCTAGGCCTCCATCCACGATGAATGGGATCCCATTCACCGAGGAGAGGGAGAGGACGGAAATGGGTATTGGGAAGGTATTTTGGAACATACAAAAACCCTAGGAGGGGTTTGTGAATCCTGTGATGGTGTGGCTGAACTGTCCTCTATGGGTGGAGGAAAACTTTGCTCTTTGATGAATTGTTTTTAACTTCCTAAGAAAGTCTATAGTAAGTTAAATTTGATCAGTGCTAAATTTTGGAATAGAGTAATTGGTGACGAGGTGTGCTAGTTATTTGTCTTGGATAAAAATATGTATTCCTCAAACACTTATGTGGTCTAGGTTTGTGGGACTCTTCCACTCATAACAAAGCTTTGTTACTCTAACTTGGGTGGAAGCTGTTAATGATACACAAGGTCTATGGCCTTCTCTTTTGTGGGCTAAATATTTTTATCATAAGTCTTTATTACACCCTTCTGTGACTTCGAAGAAAGGATCTTGGACCTGAAACAACATTGCTTGCATATTGCCTCTTCTCATGAAAATGGCGTAGTTGGTACATGTCCTTAAGCGAGTCATTTGTCTTCTATTCAAACTAGGCCGTAGATTTTTATGTGGAAATTGAAAAATCCATCCTAAATTCAAAATCTTCTTGTGGATAGTTTTACTTGAGGCACTACCTTGCAAACCTAAACTAGTCAATTGGGGGAAGGTGGATGATAAATGTGTGTTTTATTGAAGGAATGTCAAATCCCTATGGCATTTGTTTTTTCCTTGTGACTTTTCTAAAAGGCTTGGACTAAGGACTGAATTTTTGCGAGTGATTCTATCCTAAACTTGTGTCTTTCTATTTTAATTGATGTTTTGCAATTGTTAAATGATTGTCAATGGTTCTTCATTGTGTTGCCAATTACCTGTTACTTGGATTCACAGGAATCAAGTGGTCTTTAAATGTCAAAAACCTAACTCTGTTAGAATTTTGCATAATGTCTCTCGATGGATCAATGACCTCTATACATCTCTTTTAGATTGTGATTTTTCTCCTTGTTTGTCTGCATTTTCTTTGGATACCTTTGATATACCTACCAAGAATCATCCTACAGTTATCTGTGCTGATACTTTCGATTCATCGACTAATGAGGCTTGTTGGGTTGTGCTTCTCTTGTATCAAAACCAGTTTGTTTTTATAGATTTCGACAATGGTTTAACAGGGGGTGACAGAAAAGTAGCAGCCAAGGGTCTTCTTCAAGGGCGTCAAGGCAACGTGGTAATTGAGATACCAATCAATAGAAGTATAGACGGGTTCTGAGGAGGTGATTAAGTTCATTCCTAAGGTTGAAGATATTACTTGACCTTGGGATTGTCTTACAATTCTGCTTGAGATACATCTGTATTGTATGATATTTGACAACTTTGTTCTGAAGTGACATGACAATTCTGTGGTGAGGTTTGCTCGCTGCCTTTCACAGCTAGCTAGGATAGGGAGATAGACTTTGCATGTTCTTACACTAGTTAGTTAATTATTTGTGTTCCTTCCATCAAAAACAAAATTTTCACATTGTTGGCAACAAAGAGTTATTCTAACCATTCTCTATCATTCCATGAAATTCACATAGAACACATCTTTTTCATTCTGCAAGGGGTTCATGCTCATCAAGTTCTCCAAAGTACTATCATGCTTCTCTATAATCTCCCAAATTGTCTTATGTAGAGGACAACCCTCTTGAACATAAAACACTGCACATTAAAGCCAGCACGCAAGAAGCAGTTGGGACACAAATACGAACAAAATACGTTTAAGTATTCACTGGCGCATCCAAATTAGTGCCATCTCTGAAAGTTGATTTTAACCCACTAAAAGCATACACTAACACAAATTGAAGCCAACCTTTCGAAGTATTTTTTTTTTAAATAGCGATACAAAATATGAATATAATCCATGTTCATGCAATGAAACAGCTGTTCTTTCAGATTGAGGGTCTTCCTCCCATCTGGTTAATATATGAGATGAATTCTAAATCCAAAAAAAACGAATGCTCTGCCAGATGGGGGATCCTCCTCCCATCTGGTTAATATACGACATGTTACCAGGTAATGCTGAGTCATCCACTGCAGACCACAAAGACGAAGAAAGCAAGACACAAACCATCTGATTCTTTTCAGAGAAGCTCCCTAACAACTGTCAGTTGAAGACTATACACCAAGGCCTGCAGCTTCCTCAACAGAGAGAAAGAGTAAAGGAACAGCATGGGAGAGAATTCATGAAGGAGACTGGCAGGGGTTATCTTTCCTTTCACACCTATTCTTTCCTTGATTACAAAATAGAACAGCTCTTCTGTGCCTTTTTCTTCTTTTTCTTTTGCTTGGGTGGCTGGAGCACCACTTTTATGGCCGCATCAAAGACTGCTTTAACATTCTGCATTCATAACAAAGTTTTCACAAACCCATGAATACATTAATTAAGTTGTCCACACCTTATCCAAGCATCAGATTAGCAAACCAAACATCTATACCTGCTGTGTTTTTGAACTGCATTCTATATAGGCAGGTGCTCCAATCAACTTCTTCAGCTCTTCTCCCTACAACAGAAACAGAGAGCAATTAAGAGACCACAACAGAACTCAGAGAAAATATTGCATTAGGTTGAACATGGAACTGCCAATGTATCTACCTGAACCGTAGTAATAGGCACTGCACCGGGGTGGTCTATAAAAAACTGTTTATCATCCCTAAGATCTGAGAAACATAAATATTGGGAGTCAAAAACACAACAGTTTCTTCAAAAAAATTTAACAAATACGCCACAAAAACTCGAAACAAGATTACCCAGGGGGAAAAAAATAAAAGAAGCAAGCACCAGTTATCATAATAGAGTTGAAACTTGAAGCTGTAAACAGAAAGTAATTTTCTTCTAACTTCTTATAAACACATGAAAATTTTGGGAAGGTCAAACAATGCATCAACAAAAATGGAGAAAAATAGAAAGAGGATCACACAAGGGCAAGGAGCACTTGCACTACTAAAAACATTCTATGAATCATTAACATTAATAGCATCATGTTTTGTCTTTCCTTTTCTGTGCTCCATCTTTTTCAATGAAATCCATTATTCACCTTAAATAAAATTGAAGCCTCCCTCCCCCTCCCCCCCCCCCCCCCCCAAAAAAAAAAAAAAAGAAAAGAATTAATAATGGTATTCCATTAGAACCATGGTATTGTTTCAACTTACCAAAAAAAAAACTGCGAGCTTTTCCTGTTCTGGCAGGCAATTTATAACATCTCAATAACTTCTTTTTTTTTTGGGGTGGGGGTGGGGGGTGTTACCAACGACTAAAGGACTTTTGTTGCCAGGACAGAGCCCAACAGCTTTACTCTCCTTCAGTAATTGTGATACCAAAAAAAGAGAGAAATAGTACTCTATCATAAGCTTTCTCAACAAGTGGGGGGAAAAAACATTTCCCATGGCATCTAGAACAAAGCAGCAAAAACAATGAACCGATGTCTTAAAAAATTATGTTTCTATTCCATATCTGCACAAATACTCAAGTAGGACAAGTCAAACAGCATAAGCAAACAGATGCATCTATCATGTGGTCCTACAGAAGAAGTTTAAAATCATTAAGGGAGCACATATGCCAAATTTTTTAAGGTTAAGAACCCAGGATCCTAAACCAGGAGGATGACCAATCCAAACAACAAAATCTGTTAACTCTTGCAGACTTTAGAATTCAATCATAAAATTACGCAGATTCACTGTTTCTAGCAGCTAAGAGATAGTAGTAATGAAAAGACACCATGAGGACTTGCATGGCAACTGCAAATTTTGCTTCCTAATTTTGAGAAAACTGATCGATTAATAAAATGCTTCTAGAATTTGGAAGGACATAAACGCATAGAGAAAAATAGATAAAATAAGCATACTTGTCAAGAAATATAGCCTTGGTAGTTGTGCAGATAATTTGGACGAAAATTCATTTTGAATTAGTAACAGATGTCAAACATGTAGGTCTCTGGTCTCCATTAACAACTTACTGAATACAAAGCACAATCACATTGTTTAAATCATTAAACAACAACAACAATGAAAGTCAGTTGCTTAACATAATGTTTGCAAGTTCACCAGAACCAGGGACTGCATTATTACATGAGGTCAGCGACAAATGGCAAGTATTAGCTATGACTTTCCCCAGAACAATCATGCCACATTGATGCACAGTTGTGAGAAAAACACAAGTCCAAATGCACCTGAAATAAATGGAGATGGAAAGAAGATGCCAACCCAAGAGAGTAGAATTTTCTTTGTAACATGAAATATATGAAGCTTCCCATGTAAGAGTATCAGAATGATAAATACAGTGAGAAGGAGAACCAATTAGCAGATCTTCAAGAGAGTAAGTGGGAGTGCTGAAAAGCGAAGAAAATTGATGACTGTAAACTGGAACAAAGGACAACACATTAGTTAAGATGGAATAAGTGGGGTGAGTGCCGTTAACCACAAGTAGACACCCTTAAAAGCCAAGGACAACGAAATGGGTAAAGAGAAACATCAACAGGCCAAAAATAGGTTTGAGGACAGAAAAGAGAAACAAGGAAAGTCATTTAACCTAAAATACATCCCCAAATGAGATATGATGGCAGAACAGAAGTTACCAGCTGCCAAACGGGAATCATTGTAGATGACTGATAAGAGAAAACAAGAAGGCAAGCTGCAGTCCTCCTGCAGGCCGCACACCCCACAACCCCTCTCTACTTTCTCTCACCAGGCCGATCATAGAAATCTAGCAAATATAGCACAATAAAATGCTAGATCTTCCCACGAATAAGGTATGAGCAAACATATTTATCATAAAAGATGTTTTACATAATTTTAAGTACAATACAATCATATTGTAAGAAGTGATAATGAGGGGAATATACAAATACAAAAGATCAAAAGATTGAATCTGGAATCAACATATTTCTCAAGCTACCAGAAAAGGAACCTGCTTTCTCTAAATTGTTGTGATAACACAGCATTGTTTTACCATTTGTCTCCAAAAGCAAGACTAAAATTTGGAAAGCCAAGGAATGACAGATACTAACTCCAAGAGCAGATGTTTGGCAGCAGCAGTAACAGAAATAGAGGGACCTGAAACCAGGTTTGATTCTGAACCAACATGAAATTAAATATATCCAAATATTAAAGATTTGATCCGAAGCAAAAACAAGGACACCCCATACCGTGCAATTTGACATTCACATTCATAATTTTTGAAATAAACAATAATCAATCATTTGCATTGGAGACTTACAAATAATGTCAAGCACTTCATATCAGTAATGGACACTCCTTACATTCACAAAAGATTTTAACAACAAATTTTAATTAGTTTTGTTGATACTAACTACTCAGTTGCCAGAATCAAGCTGTAAAACCAAAGAGATGCCACAAATAAAGAGTAGTCACTAATGTTAACAAATGCTAAACATGGGCCATTATTGTATTGCACAATTCAAAACTTTTAAAAGTAGTACATACATAACAATGCAAAGAAAATGTGATGTTTCTGAACCAAAATAGTCAAAGCACCAGCAATCCTAATCTCATGAAAAGCAAAACAGTATTAACTATTAAATACCTCAATAAAGAAATAGCCTAAAAATAAGGTGACAATATTAGACTACCTCATCCATCTATCTCTTTTACTTCTATTCGATCATTAGTGCAGAATATGGAACTCAGTTATCAGTGAACCACAAAAATGTCCTCTAACCAACTTCTCTTGATGTATAAATTCTCCAAAAATGGTTAATTTCCCCTTTTACAAACACTCACACAAAAACCCTAACTCCTTACTAGGTCATGACAAGAAAGCATAAGATAGAGCCCAAGACATTTCTACCCTTCTGCCCAACTATCTTGAAGCAGGCTGACTCCCAAGAAAAGAAGTGGAACCAACCTCAATCCTAGAGATCATCATCCATTAGACAACTTCAATGTTTCACCTTACAACCACAATGCGAAAAAATGAATAATTTTAACAATCATAAAATGAAGAAAATAACATATAAGTAGGTTTTCATAAAACTCTTATCCTTATTTAAACTATCAAGCACTACATATCTGTTGTCACCCAAAACAAAAATGTCATTAACATCGCAAAAATGAAAGGTAAATATGGATAATAAACACTACAAGAAATAGAACAACAATAGAAGGAATTTAATTAGATGGAAGTGATGTCTAACCGAGCTTTGTTCCAACAAGAATTATTGGAACCCCAGGTGCATAATGCCTCAGTTCAGGAATCCACTGAAAATAGAAACCCCAAACAAAAATAAATTACCAGCAAGCTATTGGTTTACATCTTAACTGAAAAGATATATATACGCATGAACTAATTTTGAAGGAAGACAGTTTTTTTTTATTTTTATTCACAAGGAGAAAGAATCAATCCCTCACCTTCTTGGCAACATTTTCATAGCTAGCCTTGCTAATGAGAGAGAAGGCCAAAAGGAACACATCAGCACCACGATAGCTTAAAGGTCTTAATCTATTGTAGTCCTCTTGTCCTGTTTCATAATTAACAAAATCAGGGCGAACACTACACAAAAATAGAACCATGGAGGAAAAGAGAGAGAGAGAATAACTCACCAGCAGTATCCCACAATCCTAGATTGACAGTGCTCCCATCCACAACAACATTTGCACTGAAATTGTCAAATACAGTTGGCACGTAATCCTGTTTTCCATTACAATGCAAAAGAAAATAAGATTTCGCCACCAATAACATTACCACGATCTTTAGTAACTTATGAACCAAACATTTCAGAAATCAAGAGGAATTCTTAATAAACAACTTGAAATGGGAGTAAGATCGTACAACACAACGTACAACACAACGATAATCCAAATCAAACACTAGACTTCAAAATGCAAACCACAATACAGAATATTCCGAGGCAATCCATGAAAATGGGAAATTTGAATTTGAAAAAAGGAAAGAAAAAATTAAAATTATACATGAAGAGCTCCTCCACCTTAGAAGGATTATGTTTCGAGCCATAAACAAAAAAAAATATATGGAAAGTTGGTTTTTGTTTTTTTTTTTTTTTTAAATTTATTCCACAAACATTTCCTAAATCAAGCATCAGCAGATGTTACTTGTTAGAACTTGTATACCCGACGATACCCATTCATCCCCCTCCCCACCCCACAAAATTGGGAAGGAGAAATACACAAAACCCATAAAAAAAAAACGGCACCTTTCTTCCGATAGGATAATAAAATTGGTCGGGGAGAGAGTGAGAGACGATGCAAAACCTTAATTTTCTCATAAGAGAGGAAGAAACACGAAATTCATAAATTAGGACTCACCGTGGGGAATGTGTTGCTGGTGTAGGAAATCAGCATACAAGTTTTACCAACGGCACCATCCCCGACCGTGACACATTTGATGAAGCGAGACGCGCTCATTTCCGCCGGCGAAGCCGCAGATCTTCTCCCGACTACGACCAGCTACTCGGACAACACCCTAGTCTTCCTTGTCTTCTCCTTTCTGTCTGTCTCCTTTCAACTATACATCTGCCCATGAAGAGAGCCCAACAGAAAACCCCATTTCTCAACAAGCTCTCTACCAAATTAATTCCAAACCCTAATGCAGAGGAGACGAAATAAAAGGAAAAGAGGCACCGATGTCTTCCGATCACCAAAAAACCGTAACCCTAACCCCAGAAAGAAAGAAAGAAAGAAAGAGACTGAGTTTCCAGTCGCAGAGAGATAGAGAAATGTGGGTTGGAGAGAAGACCCAATCACAGTAGCAGTCTCATTGATTGATTGAGAGAGAAAGACAAAGAGGAGGAGAGAAAGTGAGAAACGAACCTTGAAGAAGCCGGAAAACAATGCGGTGGAAGCGTTCGCTGACCAAACCCACCCTCGCCAGCTATCAATCAGCTATCTCGCTCTTATCCAAAACCCCTCACCCCGAAAACTCCCACCAACAACAAATTCCACCACAGAAATAAACTATAACCCCACAACCCAACCTCCTTGTCCTCTCTCTCTCTTCCGTCTTCTTACCCACCACTTCCATTACAGGTAAGACAACCTGATCGTAGATTAAGAATACGGGTCATGTTAATATAGAATGACAAATATGGAGAACCTTTATGTGCAACACTCTCATACGTTCCGCGTGGCATAAGAACTTCATATCAACCTTACGATTAGGATTTTTTTTCCTCATGAAACCTCACCGTCCGATCATCCTTATCTGCTTCCAATCAACGGATGAACTCTAAAAGGGCTTCTAATAGTAGAACATCCTTAAAAGATAGAGGTGTGCGTGTCACGCATCTACGTTTTAAATAAACCATCTATTTTTTCCTTTATTTTTTTTTTTTATCGAAGAGGATCCGTTAGACAACTGGAATATTTTTTTTTTAGGAAAGATTATTATTTGTTAAATAAATGTGAAAAAGGCAAAAATGGAAACACAGATAGATTTTGCTGGGCTATAATTATACAATTAATGCCCTACGATGGCGGATTCTCAGTGAATCGCTTTGCGGACCCAATCACTCCATCTTCGAGATAAAAACGCAAAACCCCTGATCCCCAATGGTAGCTTTGTAAATGAACTATCAATTACAATTCTAGTTTTAAGAATTTTGTTTTATGGAATCTAATATTTCCTTCCTTTAATTAAGGGATTGTCAACTTTCCCCAATTTTTTTTTAAGGATTGTTTAAATGACTTGACACCTTCTTTTGATGAACCCAAACAAATCCCACAGGACACACCTGACACACATTCCAATGTGATGGCAATG